>NW_019735471.1:1198121-1232906 GCF_002891405.2 Cryptotermes secundus | reverse complement strand
TAGTAGTAGTAGTAGTAGTAGTAGTAGTAGTAGTATTACTTCTTTGTTTTTTATTTCCCTGGGTTAATGCGTTTTTCCTTCAGTGCTTACCTTTAATTAGTGTTTGACTTTATGTATTGTTTGTCAATACGTAATTACTTTTATCCGCACTGTGCTGTGTCTGTAATTGGCCTTATGGCTGTTGGCTCGGCACATAAATAATAAATAATTGAATTATTGTGTTTATGAAATTATTATTATTATTATTTTGTTTGTTTCTTGTTTGTACTACTACTAACAGTGGTGGTGGTGGCAGTGTTAGTATTCACGGGAAGTGTGTGAGTGGAGAACACACTCCTCTGGGATGTGATACCAGTAGACAACCGAAATGCACCCATAATCCTGAACACACCGCCCCCAACTTGAGAGCTGACAATGCGAAGAGGAAAGCAGTGTGATCCTCAAAAACTCGAGTAAAATTTTACCACATTACACGGCGTCACACTCCGAAAGGCAGAAATCCAATTCACCGCTGAGAGAGCCCAGAATCTCACCGAGTGTGTGCGTACGTCACTTGTTACAGTTCTGTTTAAGAGAATATTAAACGTGGTTTTGAATTCAATATACTCATTTCGGAAAGCGGTGATATTCTCAGAACACACGTACGATACATTTACCTTTTAGAGCGCTGTGATTTGGAAATTTCGGTAGTGTTGGTGACAGGTCATGATTCAAGGTCCTTTCTTCTCCCACGTCTCCCAAGTGGCTTCAGCCTTGTTCGGAAATTCGTATGTTTTATAACTAGAGAAGCAGAAGCAACATATCCCACTATTGCAGGATACTCTCCACATGAAGAACCATTAGAGAAAACGTCTACCTTTGCTCCTTACGGAATAACATTACAGGAACAGAGAAGGTGCTCGAACCACACGTAGAATTACTGAAGAAGGAAAACTGGAGGGGTTGATATCCTTAGTTGTTTTTGAGGGATTATAAACATTGCTACCCTCAACTTCTGGCCGCTAGAGAACATTTTTTGATGCATAATTTAATAGTTTCTAATTTTAACCTCTTATGTTTCTATGAAATTTCAATTAACTTTACCCATGTTCTGAATAAATGATTCAGTTAATAGCTGAGAGGGCTGATTAACGTTTATAGGAATATTTTCTGGCTCGAGTTCCGAGATGGATGACATGAGTATCTTTCGCAGTTATCCTCAGCTGTTTTAATTGAATGTAGCGACCATAATACTGCCCCGATATGTAAGGTTTGTGAGATCACGTCACGGAAGTGTGACACACAAAGACAGACTATATAATTACTGATAATAATATCCATTATTAATTAAATAATATAGTTCAGTAATTCCCTTTCTTGAAGTAGCTCTGCAAATAATAAAGATACGGGGTCAAAGTAATAACTTTTAAACTATTTTTGTTCATTCACTCGACCACTCTTGGAGCTGAGCCTTTCTTGAGGAACCGCCAATTGTGCAGCTACTCAAGAACTTCCCAGCATTTTGTGGAACCAGAAGATTTATTATCGTGTTCACAAGAGCCCTCCACTGGTCCCTATTCTGAGCCAGATCAATCCAATCTATTCCATCCCTTCCTATCTCTCTAAGAGCCATATTAATATTATTCATCCAACTACGTCTTGGTCTTCCCAGTGGTCTCTTTCATTCTGGTTTCCCAACCAATATCCTATATTCAGTCATCTTCTTTCCCATTCGTGCTACATGCCCTGCTCATCTCATCCTCCTTGGATTGATCACTCTAATTATGCTTGGAGAAAAAAAAAGTTCTCACCTAAACAAATACATAAAATTGTTCATTACCTCACGCGGAAAAAATAGCTTAAGAACATCATCCCTTCGCCGACTTTGAGGGTCGGAGAAAGTGTATTCGGACAGTAGCACCTTTCTTTCTGCATTATCTCTCCGTTTTAGAACGCTCCGATAAAGAATTTTGCTCGCTAAAACCTTTCGCAAATGTACATTTGCTTTTCGGTGTGCAGTATGAATATTCGTCAAATTGCAATCACGAATAGCGAATCCTTAACTATCAGCTTCTGTCTTGAGTAGGTAATAGCCTGTCGAAGCAGAATAGCGTTTTCTTCATATTTTCCTTTTACCGGTGCTTCTTTTTATTGATTTTCTTCTTCGCAGGCGGGTTTACCTCTTTTAATATCTACATTTGTAAATACTATACATTTACTTCAATTTTATATTATCTATGTGTGCTGTATTATCTCTAGTCATTACTTTTAATCAATGAAAATATATTCTCCCTTAAAAACACATGAAAAATACTCCCAACCCTCACAATTTGTGGAAAAGCGCGGGAGAGTGGTCTGTGCAGACTCTGAAGACGAACTAGATGATGAAACAAGAAAAAGGAAAAGGAAGCAAGAAATGGATTAATAAATGAAATATGAAAGCAAAATATCAAGATAGAATGAAAGAAAATTATAGGAAAGAAGGAGAAAAGAGAAATGATAAGTTGAGATAAAGTAAAGAAAAAATTAGGGCAAAGAAAGGAGGAAAGAAATAAGAAATGATGAACCCAAAAATATTCTGAAAGGAAGCAAAGAAAGAGATAAACACAAATTTGAGCGAGGAAGAAGGAAGGGTCTTAGAGGAGAGAGGTAGGAAGGATGGAAGAAGAGTGTGA
Organism: Cryptotermes secundus; assembly: GCF_002891405.2. Lineage (NCBI taxonomy): Eukaryota > Metazoa > Arthropoda > Insecta > Blattodea > Kalotermitidae > Cryptotermes > Cryptotermes secundus. The sequence continues at coordinate 1,230,252 of NW_019735471.1, read as the reverse complement.
GATGCAAGAGGCCATGACTAGAGCCGTCAGCAGGAGCAAAGGCAGGATCTGTCACATACTTGCAACACTCATGCAGTGAGGTGTGACTAATGAGGCAGGCAATGCTAGACGCCGAAACTAGCGCCGCAGTTTCAACACCTTGAAGCTTCACGAGATAAGGAACAAGTACACTCATCGTCTCGATACAGACTATCGCCGTTGGAAGTGGTGATGAACATAGAGGGTGCAAGTAGTCACTGACAACAGACTGACTTCTTGGGAGACAGAGACCGAATTGAGGCAATAACCTTACCGCTTAGTGTCTCAGCACATAACATGTACACGGTGTCACTGATTTATAGTTCTTCTTTAAGTTTAGGTTCCAATATATTTTCTCTAATTGTAATCGTTAAAGACGAAAACGATTACACTTCTTGCCACCGCTGGCATAATTTTCGCCCTTAACGTCCAGAAACAGGACAGAATATCATTAGGCGAAGGACTGAACAGATGCAGATGCCAATATATATATATATACAAAAGTTAAGCATGTGTATTACGACCTATGTAATAGTAGTTCCTTAACATGTTATTGCCTTCTGAAGATGGTCACAACTGACCGAAACATGTAAAGGCACTTTATAAATATACGCTGAAGAAAATAAGTTTTGGTTAACTGACTTTTCAAAACAACCTCCCCCTTCCCACATATGGAAACCTAGGTACAGGCTACTGCTGTACACCTCAGCATCAACATATCAATTAAAAATCCGCGACTAAGAATGTTTATAAATTAAATCAATAGTACCATCAAACAACGTCACCAAGATCCGGGAAGATAACATAATAAACGCATATAATATTCTAAACTGAATATCTGAAGAAAAAAGACCAATTTGGCTTATACTCGTATTTGAGGATAATAATAAAATGGATCTTAAATATAGGACACTAAGTTTATAATAAATATGCTGTACCTCAGTACGGGGACACCCTAGTTGGCTCTTGTAAACATGGTAATGAACATACCGGGTCCATGAAATATACGGAATGTCTTGTCTATCAGAGAGAACATAAGCTTCTGAAAAGGACTCCATGACGTTAATTGTGAAGCGTCTGTAAGCATGGAGAGCGGTTAAGATGACGAAAATGTTTAACACCCTGAGCCGCCCCCACAAGCAGACGAGTTCTCGCGAATCAAACGTCACAAGGAACGCTATTCAAGAAATCGATGTCACCAATAAGAAACGCAGACGTTGGGTGCTGCCTGGCAACAGACCCACCGTGTCGTCGTCATGGCAACTCGTACAAACCGCAGTGAGATGCCCTGTCCGGCGCGTGTATCAGAACTTCGGGTTCGATCCCAAATCTGATCTACTACGGTACCTGGTGTTGTTAAATAAGCGCGTAATATGGAGACTGTGCCTGTCCGTCCAGCTGAATTCAGAATAATTTTCGGGTATTGATTTTGTGGGTCGTGGAAACTTCGGAGTTCTGAACATGGTTACCAGCGTTTCAGTGGAATTTGCTGCTGTTGGACTCATAAGAGTAGAATTATCTACGTCTCTCCTGAAGATGGAAGAAGTAGTTACATTCAGAACGTTGAGTATCACCTTCATATTCACAGATTACAATTTAAATTTTAACAGCCGTGAAACTTTTAATTTCTTTCACCCAGACGCCTCTTCAGAAATGCGATACCGTTCTTCCGATATATATAGGAGACCCGCAAGGTTTCTCTGGCCAAGAAAGCAAGATGAATTAAATATTCATGAGGCTACAGTTGTTCAAACCAATGACCCCAGCGTTTGAGAGTCTAAGATTATGGAAGGGTAAGGCTATTCGCGCCCTATGCCGCGGGTTTACCGGGGCGATTATGTTATTTTTTGCGTATAATTATGATAACAGTTACTCCTCAAAACATTTATTTTTGAAGATGATCTAGAAGAATTCACTTGGTTCTTACCAAGAAACGGAACCCGCACGCGCCAAGGAACGATATATCGAATGATGTACTGTACACGAAAGAAATGATATGGCGTGGATGAATGCAGGAACTCGGAAACTAAGAGAGTTAAGGAGGGAATGAAATAAAGGTGACCGTATTGTGTTTGGGAAAAGAGGACGCTGAACACATACTGTTGAAGTGTCCAGGGACGGAAATATGGAGAATAGAATTTTTATGTTAAAAGTGGCCTAATATGAGAGAGGTATAAGGAAATGGGAATATAATAATTTGCGCTAACAGAACAAAAGTACAGAATACGGAATGATGTCTAAATACAGTCACGTGCAAAAGTGAAAATGAAATAAGGAGAAGTATAAAACTACAGATTATGAAGAACAACGTTAAAAGGAACCGTAGACATGAAAAGGGCTTCATGCCGCAACGGCCGCGTACGTAGACGGTGTACAGTTCCACGCAGCTGTGTGAGATAACTCAATATTAATACTTACTTACGTAATTACGGAGCTGAGCCTTTCTTGAGAAGCCAAATCTGCAGCTACTCAAGAATTTTCTAACATTTTATGGAACCCGAAGGTTCATTACCGTGTTCACAAGAGCCATCCACTGGTTCCTATCATGAGCCAGATCAATCCAATCCATATCATCCTATCCTATCTCTCTAAGACCCATTTTAATATTGTCCACCTACCTACGCCTTGGTCTTCCCAGCGGTCTCTTTCCTCCTGGTTTTCCCATCAATATCCTACATGCATTCCTCTTTTCCTCCATTCGTCCTACATTCACGCAACAATAATAAATTTACTAATTTATTTACTGCTCAAAATTTCGTTCATAAACAAAATAAGAGCATATTAAATTCCGGGAATGCGGTCTACCATTCAGTTAGGAATATTTTTACTTTTCACTTCCTGTCTAAGTATGCAGAGACTGAAGTCCTGTGTCCCTTTTGTGCGGAAGTGTAACTTGGCACATCTCAGAATGAGGGAAGGAGGGCTTCTGAGATCACAGTGCTGAGAACATTCAGGTGTAAGGAAGATGAAGTAACAGAAGGCTGGAGAAGACTGCATGTTCTTAATGAGAAGCTTCATAATTTGTATTCCACTGAATATTATCAGGGTGACAGAATCATGGAGGATTATATATGTGTAGAACCCGTAGGCTCTAGTGCGCGTGCTACAGACGGGCGCTGTACACAGAACTGCAGTCGGAAAGCCTTTAGGACGTAGGCGTAGGTAGAAGTCTCAAAGAACTGGATTCATCTAGCTCAGGACTGGGTCGGGTTGTGGGATTTTGTAAATTATTATTATTAAAGGGAACAATACAAAACAAAGTACAATAATCAAGGTACACACAGAAACAAGGAACAAGATGAATTTCTTAAAAGACGAAGAATTGTTAGATTATTTGAACAAATATAAGCTTCTAAAGGATGAAACTGAATTCAGTTAGCAGAAATACTTTCAGAGCGCCATATTAAAGAGAAGCTTGTGATTGGAATGCAACGAAGGTGCTATTTAAGTGAATTTCGTGTGATTGAAATAATTATTTTTAGGGTGATCTTAACAACCCATCCAGCCGACCGTGAATTCCCACAAATGTGTCTTGTCCCACAGATTGAGAAACACTGTAATAAACTGCCTTCAATTCTCCTAGGGTGATCTAAATAAATGGTTTCCATTTTGGTGCTCACTACATGAAATGACGTTGCGCGCGCCCCAGTTTGCTGATCGGCGTGTAGCAGCAATTACCGGTTTGTTAGGGTGTAGTAGGTGGAGCCACGGGTTGTATAATGTGGAAGGGGGGTGCTGACAGCGCACTAACACCGGGGTTTAACCTGCTGGTCCCACGACAAAAGGGTCGGTCTACATGTTCAGGTCACGCGGGATTACATCCAACTACAGCGGAGATTCGCGTTTTAAAACAGAGTGGACACTTGGTATCTACCTCTACTCCGTAAATCAACATGAAAATAGGTGATAAGTTCACACACTTTGCTGCATTTGTGAAAACGCGAGGAATTCAGGCCGAAACAAATCCTACATAAATAAGTATGAAATTAGCTTTAATCTAAAAAGGGAAATAATTGAACAACTATTTCTTTTACTGGCTCTAGAGCCCCCTTGGGCCCTGGCCTCTGATTTTCATTTTCATGACAATTTTACAGACGGCAGGACTACTTGGACGGGTGATCAGCTCGTCGCAAGACCTCTACCTAAACACAGGAAAACACGAACACAGAATAAACACATACACACACCAAACATCAATGCTTTTTGTGGGATTCGAACCCACGATCCCGGCTTCCGAGAGAGCGAAGACAGTAAATGCCTCAGACCCCAAGGCTACCGTGACCGGCATAAAACAGCCAATAAGACTGGGTCGCGCCATAGCTCAAGCGGTTAGTCGCTGGCTTCCCATCGCGGCGGCCCGGCTTCGATCCCCGGTCTGGTCAAGTGGGATTTGTGGTGGACAAAGTGGCGCTGGGGCAGGTTTTCTCCGAGAACTTCGGTTTCCCCTGCCAATCTTCATTCCACCAATTGCTCCACAATCACCCTCACCTATCATCTGGTGGTGGTACAATAGGCCAGAAGTGGCCGCAGTACAAGGGACTTAGTCCCACCCCACTAGCATTAATAAAAAGTGGCGTAATAACCCAAAGATTACATTCAGCACTAAGTACCAGCGACCCAACAAAACTGTCCAGCCGATATGTGGCGTTATAAGCACGAGGGGCGCAGTGTGTTTGTATATAAAATGTAAAGCTATCCCTGTAAGAGGCCGTGAAGGCCACACAGATGGCGGTGAGGTTGTCAGCCTTACGCGCCGGCCGCCCTTTACCCCACAGGAAGATTCCTGGTACTCAGTGTATATAATATAGCTCTCTTTATACGGAATAGAAATATCGTAGAGATTTGCATTTATTTAATTTGTAATTGTGAATATTATTAAGAGTGCTTAATCATGTTAGAATTTTGTACTGCAGAAATAAGCAGTTAGATTCTAAAGGTTCTTGACCATGCCTTCTAACAATGGAGATTACTAGGTTCTTGGGCTTTGCCTATCGTCCGATATTCTAATGAATACAATGTTACGGAAACCGAACGTGTCTCCGTCCTCAGTTGGGTGGGTTGGAGACACTTAGTCTTTTAGTTCTATTAGAACATCGGACGGTGGACAAAGTAAAAAGAAGCCAGTAATTCCTAGTGTGCACGTGTTGAAAATAATGAACAAATTCTTATATCATAAAAGGTAACCATATATGATTCATGAGGGTGCTGGGTGTTGGAAAATTAATATAAGATAGATTGGCCAAACCAGAGTTTAACAGTGACGGAAGAGGCAATTAAGTCTAATTCTTGATATCGAATATGACATTAATGATTGTGTAATTACGACATCCCTAATTCCACAAACTGCTGACATATACGCAGACACAGAGAAGCTAAAAGTAAAGTGTTAAAGTAAGAAGGACACAGACAACCAAGTTCCTATCTCGGGCCTCAGTTACCCAATGGAGTCCAAAAGCAGTTAACTAATAAGGAAAGCTATTATGAACCAGAACTCGGTCAAGTACAATGGAGTATGTAGGACTCTCTGGTGAAGAGAGTCAATTGGAACGAATCTGAATTGTGCACAGTGTTATGCACTGCGCATGTGCAATGTATTGATCCTGTCCTCCCGAGACCACGGGCTGCTATCATGAACCAACCCTCCCTCGGCACCCACTTCATTCTACTCGGTTCTTCTGCGCGTCGAAATACTTCGCTATGAACACAATTCAAAATATATGCCGCGTTTATGAAAGCGACAGAAATTTTTATTGAAAATAAAGGCGGACACCGTATAGCTTGGTAGGTTTTTCATCCGAGAAGACATTAATCTTGATTGTTAGGGGCGTTGAGAATCTAACTCATTGCATGGTGCAATGAGAAGCTGCCAGTTGTGCATCTACTCAAGGATTTCCAAATATTTTATGGAATCCGAAGGTTCATTACCATGTTCACAAGAGCACGCCACCGGTTCCTATCTTCAGCCAGATCAATCCACTCCTTACCACCTCATCTTATCTCTCTAAGTAAAGTAAGTAAAGGTATCCCTGTAAGAGGCCGTGGAGGCTCATAGGGTTGTGAGACGTCGAGGCTCCCACTTCTTCTCTAGACAATCGGCTCACAGATGGCGTAGATGTTGTCAACCTTACGCAAACCTTTACCCCAGGAATATTCCTGGTACTCATTTCTGTTAGAGGCTGAGTCGACCCCAGGGCCATCGTACGATCCATCTCAATATTATCCTCCGGCCTACGTCTATTTCTTGCAGTTATCTCTTTCCTTCTTGGTCTCTCACCAAAATCCAATGCTCAATAATTTTCTTCCCCATGCGTGTTATATGCCCTGCCAATTTAATCGTCCTTGACTTGATCGTTCTAATTATACTTGTCGACGAGTACAAGTTATGAAGTTTCTCATTATGCAGTTTTCCGTGAGAACCTCAAATTTCGAATACAGTTGAACTACGTGGAGAAGTCGAAATAAAGTATGGGAAATAGTGGAAGAAAAAGGTTGACCAAAGCACCTTACAAAAGTTCAAAATACAATCAACTGTATGCATGCTTAAGTATGCATTGTCGTTTTATAGTGGCACTGATTGTTATACGAAGGTGACCACAATTACCATATTGGAGCTGCTGTTGAACGCACAGGAATTTTCTTCTGTAAGGTTCCCTACTCAAGGAAGGATAAGCTTAGAGATATATTGTATACAACGCAATTCAGATGAGAAGCTCAGATATTAGAAGTAAAATCGGAACAACAGCATTATATGGGTTCCTTTAACACGCACAACTTTTAATATTATCACTAATAACATGATACTTTTAACTGACAACAAGGTATTAACAAGGTCACAAAATTACTATTTCTATTTCAATTAAATATGGTACTACCGAGCAAATTAACTTAAGCTGCAATGTTACTGACATACATGCGAAAGAGACAGATTCGAAACTAGGCTGCGACATCGATTATCCTGACTGAAGTTTTCCATGTTTTCCTCAGTCCATCCAGTCAGATGCTGGCATAGTCTAAAACTAGGTAAAAACTGTTCCTTCCACATCTTTTCAAATTCATTATTCATCTTCATCAAATTAGTCGATGATATAAGTCAAAGCTTCTGAACATGACGTTAAGTTAACAATTAAAAATATAAGCTGTCAAAAATAAATAAGTTAAATATTAATAATCTGGTATACAGAAACAGAAGTTTCAGAATTCCAAGTGATGTCACCAACACGATACAAGACAATACAACACGATAAAACACCTCATCTTCTAATTGTGAACGATACAGACCAGTATATATTAAATATTTCAGTAGCTTCAATATGAAACTCTCAGGATATGTGTGCTACCTTCCAAAGGAAGCCTCGTTGATGGGCAAGAGTTTTTAAGTAAAAGCTGTAAGGTGAGATAAAGGTAAAGCCCTTGTGTTTGACTATTTAGGCATTATGCCAGGAAGAGTGGAGGGGGAGTGGAAGTATAGCTGCACCATTCTTGACCTCGGCACTAGATGGAAGTGATCGGATAGCTTCACGCCCCTGCCGCTTTACCCCAGGGGATGGAGCCCCCACCGGAAGCCATTGAGTAGGATGCTGGGTGGGCCCCAGAACCCGCCTGGACGCTGCGGAGAGGAAAAAAATTACACTGCCAGGAATCGAACCCGGATCGTCCATCCTATAGCCCATCACTACACTGACTCAACTATCCCTGAATCTCAAAGCAAAAGTCTTACAAATATTCTTAGGTAGAGAAATCCATTAACAAAACAAAAAGAGAAATGCACTGAAACAGCTGAAATGAGATTTCCGTGGGCTACAGTGCTCTGCAGAAGAATTGTGTATGTCTATATGTTTTCTGACATCCTGAGTAAAATTATTGGCTGCAAATTCATTTATTCAACTATCTACAGAAAATGGGAGAAAACTGACATAATCAGCTGAAAGCTTGTTCTATCGGTAGGTCCCTATAAATCAAAACCCCTAAGAGGAAGGCAGTATGAGCGATGTCACGAACACTTCATTACGTATAAAATGATGATGATTAAATTAGGAGAGAGAGATAGAGGCTAAAATTCACTTTAGAAATTTGTAGGCTATCGTTTCGTCTGAACGTAAGGGTACTGTGCTTAAGCACCACAGCCATTAAAGCAGGTGCAAGGATGGTCGACAATGATTTGATTATGTCTGCTTGACCGTGTCTCACGGTGTTGTCGCTTGCAGATTTACTTATACTTCTTTAACCCTGAAGATGGGGGCGATACGTTCCTCCGAAACGTCGGTTAACACCACATATACACGGTGCCAAATCCCAGAAGACTGCTTTCTTCATGATTTGATTAGATTACGACGGCCAGAGAGAGAGAGAGAGACAAGATAAACATTATTAGCAGCTAGGACGGTGCATAGATAAATACATACGTAGGCCCGAGTAGCTATGCATGTGTGTGTGTGTTAAGTGGGTTTAGAGACGCATCAACTTTTACAGCTATTTGCATCTGCCTGAAACGGAGGTTAAAGACGTCCATTAAGAAACCCAGAAAACGTTAAGCAAATATACATAGGTTGGATAAAAAGTAGTGGCAACACCTCTATAGTTCTGAAATGACTTTATTACCCGAGGTAAACACACTTACATTCCTTCAATATAATCCCCCCCCCCCCCATGTGTACCACCTTCTGCCAAACTTGTGGAAGGCGTCGTACACCATCAGCGCGTCCACTTCTGTTGATGTTCAGCAGTGACCGCCCTACAGCACGAATAATCTCCTCTCTTGTGCTGTAACGTGTCCCTCGCAGTGGTTCTTTCATTTTGGCAAAGAGATCATAATCGCACGGACTCATATCGGGTGCCAACAAGTGTCGTCGCTTTCTCCCGAGTGCTGGACGAAGATGATTATGCAGGAAATTGCAGTAGTAGGCAGCGTTTACGGTCTGTTGTTGAAGGATATTCCTCGCACTCATTTCTGTTAGAGGCTGAGTGGACCCCAATCCAACAAATATACAGTTTCTAATTAGGTTTAAGAATTTAAAACTTTATATATATAAGACGAAAGCAGTCTTCTGGGATTTGGCACCGTGTATATGTGGTGTTAACCGACGTTTCGGAGGAACGTATCGCCCCCATCTTCAGGGTAGAAGAAAAAGTATAAGAAATCTGCAAGCGACAACACCGTGAGAAACGGTAAGATGGGGGCGATACGTTCCTCCGAAACGTCGATTAACACCACATATACACGGTGCCAATTCCCAGAAGACTGCTTTCGTCATAGTCACCGCCGTGAAAGCCTCAAATCTTATATATATATAAGTTCAGTTTTAATATTCTTATTAATGTAGTTTCAGCCTTAAAAACAAAGTTTAAAGTGTAAATTAATTACTCGAATTATACTTTAATTTTTCGGAATTGGTTTTAAATAAGCTTAAAAACACTACTGAATTGGGTCTTAGAGAAACAGAATGGGGTGGTACGGACTGGACTGATCTGGCTCAGGATAGGGATCAATGTAGGGATTCTGTGAAGACGACAAAGAACCTTCACGTTCTATAAAATTCTGGAAAGTTCTTGAGTAGATGGGTAACTGGCAGATTCCCGAGAAATGTTCATCTCAATGGAGTTAGAGAGATGCAGACACGAAGAGTTCTTCTTTCTGGTATATACAGTAACATCATGTAGCCCGATGAAGGTTAACCGACGTTTCCGAGGAACATATCGCCTCATTCTTCAGGGTTGTGGAGTAAGCCAAGCAACAAACCAGCATTAAGGCGTCCGAAATCAGAGCTTTGTTTGGCCTCCACTTCGGTCCCGAAGGTGCAGGTGATATGTTCCTCCAAAACGTCGGTTGACTTTCACCAGACTACATGATGTTATATCCCCGAAAGTTCAAACCCAGGGATGTGGGATTTGTGGTGGACAAAATGGCATTGGGACAGGTTTTCTCCGAGTACTTCGATTTCCCTTGCCAATTCTCATTCCACCGACTGCTCCACATTCATCATCATCTGTCACCGGGGCTGGTACAGTAGGCCAGTTAGTGGCGGACGTATCAAGTGGACTCAGCTTTACCCCACCCCAAGAAACTAAAAAAAAAACAAAAAACTGTATCTCACAATACAGAACTGTTTATGGTCACCTCTACTAGAGCCTTAAATCTAAAGATAAACTACAGATAGATACAGATGGACAGGCAGTTCTCTGTTGTGCATTCCGAAGGCCGTGAAGCCCACTAAGGTCCAAGAACCACTGCTTCAGAATGATTCAGAACTCGCTATAAACATACGTATTATTCTACCTCGGTTTAATTCCTTAACCAACTGCATTAGTCACGTTGAAATGCAAAAAGAATAAAAAAAAAAAAAGAGCCAACATTTCATCATAAATTCCGAAAGGTAGCCTTTAGATGTGGGTGGCTCACCGAGCCCATGTCACACAACACGTTGCGGTCGAACTTTGCGGTAACCCCGTCATGTAACATGGCAGTGTTACGTCACCATACCCTAGTTACCCAACCACAGCGGTCCACGACGTACCGTAATGATAGACACTGCAACGCTGCAATGGAGTCAGTGGTGGAGTTAAGCCGCCAAATTTTTATGTTTACCTTCTTTGATCTGTGTTTCAGTTTATTGTAAATTTACAAGAGCAGAGGTCGCTTTCAGGGCAAACCTACCACAAACTTTAGTTGTTATAACCTCGTCTGCTGGATGCGGGTTACTGAGGCCGTTTACAGTGGTAATTCTGGGGGAAATAGAGGTAGGAAAATCATTTCACACAAATTAGGTATGTTTTTTTCGCACAGACTTGTCGAGCACGTTGAGGTAGCAGTAACGCATCTGGTTTGTACGCACGAGGTAAACAGGCCGAATAATGAACTGGCATTCGACTATTTTTACTGAGACCTTCATCGGTTTCCTCATTAATGCCATAATATGACTGGATACTAACGTCAGCCAGTTCTTCTCAATTGGTCACATATAATAATATTTTCAACTCATTTCAAGCTACAAATTCATATAATCTCCAACAATCGTCTTTCATAGTTTAAGGGTTACATTTTTCAACTGAAATGCCCAATTAATTACCACATATTTCATGGGCACGTGGTTTACAATTAATGGCACCTTAAGTGGGACGTCCCTCTGGGACATCACTTCTCGAAATTCACAGGTTTTCATTAGTTGCAAAGGCAAATATTCATAACATTAACTATAGAACTGTACAGATAATATTATCATGCGTTCGAGGGCCTATAGACCGGGTTCATATTGGTAATCAGATTTATTGCGCACAAACGCTCCTAACCACGTATAACTACGACAGTCCCACACATACACAAAGTCTTCTTAGTCTTCACTAGCCGTTGCTTGGCAGCGACTTCTAATGATGGACGTTCCTCTTCCTCTCGGTTACTGAACTGTCCTCGGCCTCAGCTACCAACTTCTCACTTCTCACAATTGAAACACTCAACTGACTCAACAGCACTAAAAATTCAAAGTCAATTTAATTTAAGACTGAAGGTTTACCGCCAATCAGTTTACTTTGGCGACAAGGTCCTCGGGGCATACGATCAGAGAATTATTTTCAGCTGAACCCTTGAAGGAATAGTCCTTACATGACATCTCTCTGTCGAGATGATGTGTCTGTCGTTTTACAATTGCTGCTGGTCCTCGTTAGCGCAGTCATCCTCGGGTCCGAGTCCTGAGGGATTCATGACTACATTTTACTGTCTCAGATTCGAGACTCCCCCAACCTGGAGGGCCAGGTCCTCTAATTTATATCTCCCAGGAACAGGGTGGCCCAGTTATACCATCAGGCACTGGGTTCCCTTTTGTCGCCTCCTACGACTCGCAGGGCTACGGTGGAGGTACTGGAACCCTCCTCCACACAGGCATTCTACAGATCGAACTACTACTCCTCGTTATAGCCCCGGTACGGATCGCACAGAAAACATCTCTTCTATTATTGCATGTTCTCTCGTTGCTGGGAAACAACGTGTCCACAGAGCTGCTCCCTAGCAACGGCTGTTGTATTTCCGCCTCTTTACACAACTATTATTTGGTACTGGGTCTACATGACACAACATTTAAAATTTTACGGCCAAACCAGCCCCATATCCAATGGGTACCATGGTCTCTTTCCCCAAGGTAAAAGCGGCGGGTCCTTTAAGCTGACCACTCGCCTCCATCCAGTGCTAAGGTCTAGATTTCCACCCCCATACGCCTTCATGACTTGGTGCTTAATTACATACAACTTCACTATAAAGCACGGCACTATTTTCATCAAGTGGAGTTGCTGTCTAAGACAAGTTTCAGCGCGGTTATGCCAACTTCAGACCCAGTTGTGTCTTATTCTTCGAGCAAATTTGTATGAAAGTCGAGTGGACCCGCTAGTGTGCTATAAACTACAATACATAACAGGATGGGACACAATAACACAAGCTAAACCAGTATTCCACATAATTTTAAGGATCAGTTTCTGCTCCGAAATCATAAATAATGTGTAATCTATGCGTACTTCGAGATTTCATATTCCTCAATTATCTGCATATTTATCTACTGCAAATTTAAATCAATGGTTACAGTATTAACCAGAATACAGTTACCATATTGCAAACGGAGATCATTTTCCCTTGTACATCGTTAAATTTTCCCCTTGACTAGAACTGTTTCAAGTAATGAAGAAAGCAGTCTTCTGGGATGTGGCGCCGTGTAGATATTGTGTTAACCGACGTTTCGGAGGAACGTATCGCTTCCATATTCAGGGTAGAAGAAAAAGGAAGAAATCCGCGAGCGAGGAACCAGCGTGAGCAGGTTCCTCCGAAACGTCGGTTAACCCAATATCTACTCGGAGCCACATCCCAGAAGGCTTCTTTCTTCATAGTCACCGCCGTGAAAACCTCAAATCTTATGTTTCAAGTAATGTTTGTATATCTTAAAGAGGTCCATACTTGTGTTACGTATTAACTTTTTGCATGGTGAAACGACCATGGGTGAAATCTAATAAAATTAATATAATAGGTCGAGACACCCCAGAATATAATAATATTTGAGTCATAGGTGTCCGATTAAAGATTTTAAGTAATCACTGATATCACAGAATAACTTCGGGCACAGGACTATAGAATTATATAGAGGATCTTATGCAGGGACTAACTAACTGAGAAGGATTGAAAGCGAATTACGCACAACAGTAGAAGTCACGTCAAGACACAATCGGGCGTACAGACAAAACAAACAATAAACTCACTATTCCAGATATGACTCCGAGTTTTTGTCGTTCTGAAGAAACAGTCATCTGTCACGTTGCACGTGTCAGAGGTCAGGCAGGTACTTGTTCATGTTGCTATGGCTACATGGCTTTCGTTGAGGTCTTCTGACATGTAACAAATTGTTGTGCATTTGTCAATAGCAGTAGTCACAGAGACTGACATGACAGCGTCACACAGCAATAGAACTCGTCAGTGTTACTCGCCTTGGCTGAGCGAGCAAACAAATAAATAATTACATAATCAAGTAAATGTAAAGAAACAGATCATTACATAAATAAAAAAACCAATAAATAAAGGAAAAGTGGATGACTTAAACGGAGCTATCCAAGCGTTGCATTTTATATCTCGAACTCTGTGAGAGCGGACTAAACATTCTGGTCTTATTCTAAGGCTTTTTGTCATTGGTATGACATTGCTTGAAATTATTATTTTGTATTTGTCCATCGTCTAAGGTTATCAAAGCTACATGTTTCGAAATTTGTCCATATTTCCGACTTCAGGTTCAACATTGTAGCGTTTTATTTAGCATCCTGTTGCATTAGTTGAGGAATTGATATACGCATATAATGAAATCTTGGTTTGAACACCATTTACTCCATGTTTTCAGTTAACTGAAAGGTGAGGACACGCTTTGGACACGAGTTCCACATGCCAAAACAAGAGAAAAATATTCATATTAACATGTGTTCAAAAACATTTTATTTGGGAGTTATAGGTGAAAAAAATAGAGTCGTGACCTATTTAACTGTCATTCATTTTAGATGCTTTGCGTGAGATATTCTCAGTAGCAGCTATCATGACCGAAAGATAGATAGAGGAGGACACCAGAATTCTCCTTATACGTAGCTCCTATTGACAAAGTAGAGGCTCTTCAACGCAGCATTTTGTATGGAACTCGTGCCCAAAATTTGTCTACACCCTGTATATTTACGTTATGTTTCCGAAATGTGCCTTAAATATTTGTGAAAACATGGATTAAATGGTGTTCTAAGTCAACAAGCTAAGAAAATGCTGCGTTTAAAGGACTATTATATACACATATACACTGCTTTCATACGCCGCTCATATTACGGAGAAACAGAACCAATTTTCCCCAAATTAGTTCGTCTTAATAAATTTGGACAAGGGACGAAGTCAGAAATTATACCGAGCGAACGTTTGAGATGTCACAAAAAGAAAAGAAAACGTAGCAGAAAAGAATGCACTTTATTACCAGGTACACGGGTACAAGGGTAGGAGGGGTACCAGTTTCGTGTACCAACACATTCACATATTAACACTCAATATGACCGCCACGGCGGACGCGGCTCAGATCATACCGAGCGAGCACGTTGCGCCATGTGGCGCGCAGCATTTCCGGAGTGATCCGTGTAAAGGCAGCGGTGATCGTCTGGCGGAAGTCGGCTTCATTCTGCGGTCTCTGTCCTTACACAGGTGACTTGACGTACAACCACACGAAAAAGTCTGGAGGCGTCAAGTCTGGGGAATTCGCGAGCCATGGGATGGGACCATCTCGGGCAAAACAGTGGTTGTTTCATGTGATGTCCCCCAGGCCCACATTGTATAGGTATCTGGGTGGGCCCCAGGGCCGATCTGGAAGACATGGAGAAGTGAGAGTTCTTGACACTAGCGGAACTCGAACTCCAACCCCACAGTCGTCCAGTCTGTAGCTAATAGCTATACAGACTGCGCTATCCCGACTCAATCTTTCTCTTATAATATTATTAAGATTGGAGCATAGCTCTGTATGGGGCTGAAACATGGACACTTAGGGCAGTAGATCAGAAACATCTGGAAAGTTTCGAAATGTGGTGTTGGAGAAGAATGGAGAAGATCAGTTGGACCGATTATGTGAGAAATGAAGAAGTGTTAATTAGAGTCAGTGAGCAGAGGAATATCCTACATGAAATAAGAAAACGGAAGGCTAATTGGATTGGTCATGTTTTACGCAGAAACTGCCTTCTAAAAGAAGCTATCGAAGGAAAGATAGATGGGCGGATAGAAGTGACAAGAAGACGAGGAAGAAGACGTAAGAAGATGCTGGATGACCTTGGGGACAGAAGAGGATACTGTCATTTGAAGGAGAAAGCTCTAGATCGCATTAAGTGGAGGAATTGTTTTGAAAGAGACTGTGGACCTGTCGTCTTGACAGATTACTGATGATGATGATGATTATTAAGCAACATAACTCTGTACGAGGTAATTTCACTTAGGAATGTTGGCTCTTCTGGTCTGAGTTTATTATACGTTATACAAAGACATAGAGGAAAATTCTCCTAGTCGCTTCCAACAGCCAGAGATGCTGGGTGGTTTGCCAACACTATACACTAACAGAGACACAGGCCCTATATCAAGGGAGGAAGCCATCTTTGACATAATACAATGGTAAGGATTGATTTTTCGTAACTTTAGTTTTTATGTTACTTTATTTCATTAATCATTTTAAAACTTACGTCCGATTGCACGGGTTGCATTAGGGTCTACTTAGTGTCAGATGGTCAGATATTCTGAGTAGGTGAAGACACTGAGGAAGTATGTCGTAGTAACCTACATTTTAAGATAGGTTTAATGTTACAGTATTTTTCTTTCAGATATTAAGGAAAATCTGGAAAAGCCTAAGTTGGGACATTCGATATTTGGACTACTTTACGAACGAACGCTTTACAGCCTGGTACTTCCAGAACAAGAATCATGAATTTTAACAATCGTAAATAAAAAAAGTTATCAATATTTTTATAACTGAGCGCAGCCTCGCAACCACACAGTTTTTTCGTAGAACACACAAAATGGTTTTCTTATTTGTCATACAGTCCTACAACATTAACTGAACAATTGGCATAACAGTTAATATTACTGCTCTCTACGTCGTCACGTTCTCTGGTCTGCTAGATTTGTATCGACAATTCGGAAGCAAAGATGGAGGCAGTGTGTGCCTCCGTAACACTTTGGCAAAATACGTGGTGTCACATCTCAAAAGACTCTATCTCCATAGTCACCGAGGTCAGGACCCCAGAATTTTCGATGTGACAATTCCTCATAAAGTAAGCATTTCATGTCTTCCGTTTGGACATGTACACTTACAGTAATGCCACATACATACACACAAATTATGGGAAATATACGTAAAACAGTAAGTCAACACAGAGAGCAAGGCTGGAAATAAATTTTGCGACAGAATATTCAATAACCAAAAAGGATGAAGGGGGTACGGCATATCGGATGTACTGTAGAGAAGAGAAATAAATACAAATTTTAGTCTGAGAACCTCAAGAGAAGAGAGCAATTCTAAGTCCTATGTCTAAAATGAAGGATAATATTAAAATGAATTTGAAAGAAAAAGGGTGTGAGGATGTTGCTGGATTCATAAGGGTCAAGATAGAGACCAGTGGCAGATTCTTTTGACCACGGTAATGAAGTTTAGGATTGTATAAAAGCTGGGATATTCTCGATTAGTCGAATGACTATTAATATCTTAAGAAGGACTGTACTCCATATGGTTAATCTGTCCGTCAGTTAATCACCTAGTCCTATTCTCCTCAAGTTGTGTCGCGTCCTTAGCGGTACCAAAGCAGTTTGCCAGTGATGCTGTCAATTGGAACGCATAATTTTCAGCAGTAATGAATTATCAGTCTATAGAACCCATCCGGTCACGGTAGCCGAGCGGTCTAAGGCATGGACTGTCTTCGCTCGCTGGGAAGCAGGGATCGTGGGTTCGAATCTGTTTCCTGTGAGGTACGAACTGAATTCTTATATATTATTCTTATACACTGCCGGTCACGGTAGCAGAGCGGTCTAAGGCATGCACTGTCTTCGCTGTGGGTTCAAATCCCACACAAGGCATGGATGTTTGGTGTGTTTATGTGTTTATTCTGTGTTTGTGTTGTCCCGTGTTTAGGCAGAGGCCTTGCGACGAGCTAATCACCTGTATAAGGAGTCTTTACCGTCTGTAAAAATGATCATGAAACTGAGAAATTAGCCCTATGCTCCGAAGTGGGAGCGAGAAGAGAAAAGGTCCTAATGGACTCTCATAAGTTATAACAGCTTCAAATGAGATGGGATCCCACTAGAAAAATTATCTCTGGGTGCTATTTTTATTTTGAATTGAACAAATGTGTAGGCATATATGAAGGTAATCGTTGCTCGCTTGAGTCTATATTATAAGAAAATTACTCATATATAAATTACGAGTACATTGAATAGTATTATATTCTGGGATGTGATTTTGTGTATTCTGGTAAAAAATTATCAAAGATTCGGAGAAAATACACTCTCTAACTTCATGGTTGAAGGCTTGCTGGTTGCTGGATTGTTTTATTCTTCTAACCTGAAGATGGAGTCAGACTCTTCCTCCGAAACATCGGTGGATTTCTACGGAATTACATTATGCCACGTCCCAGAAAGAAGTATTCTTCATGTTTATCGTTCTGAGAACTTCAAATGCATCGAAATTACATCGAATATTTTCAGTTTCTTTTCTACAATGGCTAGATATTCACTTAACTGTTTCTTGGGATACCAAACATGAAATAGCTCAAGAATGACTGCTCTAGTTGTCCTGTGAGTTCTATGAACAGCACACACCTTGAGCTTACGAATCTCTGTTCTAAGGACAGCCTTGGTTCATGCGTGTCATATGCCACTAATGCACTGCAAAGTTTCAGGTACGATGCAGAGAACTCATCAGCGAGATGGCAGAGGCCGACTTGATATATGGACGGCACTGGAAGGGGGCCACAGCAACCCAGAGGGGGCGCCGTATGTTGCACCTTGAAACAAATTGCCGGTCCGGAGAACCGATCCAGCATAAATCGCCAGCTGAGAAGATGGAATCAGACCAATTATCAGCTTCTTACTGGTTTCGGTAGGACTACAGTTAACACATGCTCGCACAAAACATGATCATAGTTTTGAGTGCATTCTGTTCATTTTCTGCTTCTTTATCGACATTGTCTGCACACCAGGCTACATCGAGTCCAATGTTAGGATGATCACTGAGTTAGCTGGAATGAATTTGAAAGGAGTGGGCAGTGAACTAATTGAGGTACTGTCCCGGAGGGAAGGGCAGAGTTCAAGAAACACTTCAGCCAAAATAGTCGGTCTTCCTTCCGAGAGTCGAGCAGGACACCAGCTGAAATCAAGTCAGAAGCGTCATCTCTTTGGCCAGTTTTCTCGGCAAGTTCAGTCTGAAAAACTGTGAGATTATCCAAGTGGGCCTCATCCACGGCAGTCCCTGAAACTATAACGACGGTCCACGGTTTCTGGGACCGTGAATTAGACGTCGGTGTGGTTCATATTGTGACATGATGGTTGAAATCCGGAATAGTGGAAAAAGAAGAGGCGGCCGTTCCTAGGCAACGGCGCGAAAAACATATTTCTGCGGTAAAGAATAAACAAGCAACAAAATATAAACTATTGGAAGAGGTGTTACGTGATTTTTAAAAATGTATTCCACTTCAATGTATATGAATTCTCCACGAGGTTAACAAAATTGCCTTTATGAAGTATGAAGTATGCAAAGTGGCGAAACTTCGCATTCTGGTCATCTGGGCTATAATACCGTGCTTACTGACAAATAGTTACCAGCGTTCAGAAGGAAACTGCTGTTTCCAACTTCAGGGTAGATACGAAAATAGAATGCTGTCACTAACCAAGAAGACCACAATCTAAACACCGTCTTCTGTTGTCAAGAATGCGTATTTATTAGTCCGTTACCTAACAATTGATGTCCTTTTATTGTTGAGAGCGTAACTTCGGGGATGTGTTTATTGAGCCGTTGCCTAGCAATGGGCATATGCGTCACAATATAATAATAAATATATAATGCCGAAACTGTTTATATAGACCTCTGTGTGTGGAGAGGGCATGCGCGCGAGAGAGCTCTTCAAACGAGGACAAGTGTCGTGATATTATGAACATGATCATGAGTTTTCGGGTTCCGTAAAAGGCGGGATTTTTCTTGAATGACAGTAATTATTACATCCTCAAGATAGTCTCTTCATCCTAGAGAGCCTCTTCTTATTTGTGTACGTCTGTAGTCACAGACATAGATGGGAGGATAATATTAAATTGGAATCTTATAACTAGGCTGCGAGACGTTGAGATGGAATATTCTGGGTCTGGATAGGACAAAGTGGCGGGCTCTTGTAAACATATCAACAAAGCCTTTCTTCTTCTTCTTCTTTACAAAAGACAGTGAATTTATTGGATAACAGAACGCAATATTATCAATTCATTATTTTGATCTTAACAATTGTGGAAGAATTTAACAAGAATTCAGTAATTAAGTTATTTATTTGGATTTTAAAGAAATTAAAAACAAACTAGAATTCACTGACGCTTTACGAAACGTTTACTACACGGGGAACACAAACACAGGAAATTTTATTGGTACTTCATAACATTGTGACGTATATGGGCGTGTGACTGTAGACGAGGTATAGATTTATTGACCATCTATAAACACCACTTGGAACTACAAGTAGTTAGAGCGCTATCGCTGATCTCCACAATTCAGAAATCACTAAAAGCCAAGTATTCTCCAGGCCACAGTGTTTTCAATAGACATTTCCTGGTAACGGATTTTAACAGTGGACATTCTTCAGTTTCCGCGCTCATGCCATTCCCGGCTGACCACCGTCTCGCAACTGTACTCTATCATTTCAACTCAACTACAACTTCATCTCCTCTCAGCCTTCCTTACAGAACTCAACTGAACTGCCAACCCTCAGCCAACAGTTGACAATTAAACTAGTCAACTTAATTGTTTTCACCATAAGTGTCAGCGCGGACCACCGTTCTTTTATTGTTGCGTGCGTTTTCGTTCACGAGGGAACGTCTTTACCGAGCCGTTGCTCAGAAACGGCCGCTTATTAGCCTACTGCATAGCAACGGCTTTTCTCTTTGTTTGTTTCGAGGTCTTTGCTTAGCAACGGGTCTATACGCCACAATAGGTAACGAAAGGAATTCATAAAATTAAGCGCGCCGAAGCACTACATATGCAGTACTTATTTTCGGAAACTGAGAAGCGTCTCAAAAACACGTGTTCTGTGAAATACAGAGAGAAAAAAGAAAGTA
This sequence comes from Cryptotermes secundus, assembly GCF_002891405.2. NCBI lineage: Eukaryota > Metazoa > Arthropoda > Insecta > Blattodea > Kalotermitidae > Cryptotermes > Cryptotermes secundus. The sequence continues at coordinate 1,209,911 of NW_019735471.1, read as the reverse complement.
GGATCTAAAGGCCGGTAGTCGAATTCGTTGCAGCTCTATAAGGCAAGGAATGAACATACACGGAAAAGGTACTTGGCCTGAAATAATCCCTGAAGAAGGTAATAGGCCTAAAGGTAGATTTCCCACACTTGCTGACACAACATGATATTCGTAAACTCACCTTTGACAGGCAAAAATAATGAATCTACAGGCTGTGGCCACTTCTACAGCAACAGGTAGCTTCGAGTCGAAGCAAAACGCCCTAAGTGAAAAAAAAAATAGAACCATGCGGGAGAACAACAATAAGAAAGAAGATAAAGACAAAGGATAGAAAGATTAAAAGAACGAAGCGACTACAAATGAAAGAAAGAATAAAAAAAAATGGTCGGTAGTTGTCTGTCTTTGTCTGGCCATTTGCAGTATGCCAATCACACAAACAATTTCCATTAAAGCGTGTCTGTCTGTCTGTCTATCCAACTCGTGAATGTAACATCAGGTTCCTCTGAGTGAGAACATCCAACCCACCCGCATGCATATTGCCTACCTGACGCCTGTCTTCTGTCTAAACATCTCACACTTCCTTCCATATCCAGAATTCTATACGTCGTGAGCTTCAATTTATTATCGTGAATTTTAGGATTCAGAATTTGTCATGATATTTTGTATTTTCTTAATATAAATTACTTTAAAAACTTGCATGTTATATCATATTCTCTTCATTACAATCCTTCAAACCTTCAAAATCATAAATTTATTTACGATAATTTTAGTCATTTTGCCTACAAATTATCTCAGGAGGTCTATTGGTTAGCGTTCCTGCCTACAGATCCTGAGGTCCGAGTTCGATTTCCAGCGCTACCAGATTTTCTGAGAAGTAGTGGATCTGGAATGAGGTCTACTCAGCCTCGTGAAGATAAATTGAGGAGTTATTTCAAGGAAATAGCGGCTCCGGTCTAGAAAACCGAAATTAACGGCCGTGAGGATTCGTTGCGCTGACCACGCAGCACCCTCTATCTGCTAAAAGTTGGCATTAACTTCACCGACAAGCGGCGGTCGCTCGGTCGTTATAGTTCAGGTGCGGACTAAAACCATGGAGTTTAGTTTTTTAGTTAATGAAATGTATCCGCAAAACGGCTCAATACCCAAGGTCAAACCAGAGATCAAGTAGGCCTAGCGTAACTGAAAATCTTCGGGATTTTCATCGAACTCTCATAGGAAAGTACTGGGACAGAAGGTTTAGCTTAAAATGTAGGCCTTTTCAAGAGAGCGTTCTTCCATAATTTTCGAATTCATAATTTTTAATCATTCGCTACTCAGTATGATTTCAATCACTTTTCGAAGGTCACATTTTTATTGTGTATGCGCAGTAAATTAGATTAGTGAGGGGGAGTCCATTTGGGTCCACTCGGCACGGCGGCCACTTATTGGCCTATTGTAGCCTGCCCCGGGTGATTATGATGACGGAGAATTTGGCGGAATGAAGATTGGCCGGAGAAAATCCGCCCCAGCGCCACTTTATCCACCACAAATTCCACTTGACCAGACCCGGGATCGAATGCGGGCCGCCGCGGTTGGAAGCCAGCGACTAACCGCTTGAGCTATGGCGCGGTCTGTATGCGCAGTAGATCTCCAAGTAGAATTCCTCCCCCCAAATCTCTCATGACTTATTTTTCTTACTGTTCTTACTCAGTCGCTCTAAGAGAAACACACGTCATGAACGTTACCTCCAACGTCCCTTGCCTCCTTTCTTTCCTCTTGCCTTTCATTCATTTCCTTCCTACAACATCTAGCATCCCTCCCCATCAACAGCTCATTTACATTTCTCATTTGTGGCCTTTGCTGCCGTCTCCCGCCGACCCAACTTTCCTGCCGCGCCTGGAAACAAGACGTCCCGTTAACGCACGCGGAGCTGACTGCTTGCAGGAACGTAATAATCACTGCTTGCTGTGAAACACATGTTCTAACGTATGATGTGTCTTCACATTCATCTTAACGTTTCACTGCTAAGGGCACACTGTAAAATGCACACGCAGAGAAAATTGCCACGGATCATGTAGAAATAACAGCTGATTATCTCCATGGCTTGTACAGGAGGAAATTGAACCCGGAACCCCTCCTCACTTTCGTATGAGTCCCATCTGGGATATCTCACTGGTAAGATGCCAGTAAACTTCATTGATTCTCTAAAGGCCTGTGACAATACTTGATTTATTATGCCAATATCACGTTGGATACTGCCCATTGTGCACGGTGTGTTTGATATAGACCTACGTGACGGTTATGAAGTTAGGTTTAGTCTCCTGTGCTGGACAGAAGGGTGCTATATTCATCAGAACAAGTTATCAGCAAACCAAGCCTACAGTTGACATCATTATGTATACCTCTAACATGACATGTGACATAATCGCACGAGTAACATAAGTAGAGGCCCGTTCCTGGGCCACTCTAGCACTTAACGTACAATTCAAGTATTCAAAATGGATCCATAGGTCAATCACATCTGCCGCCGGTAATCTTAGAAATGATACGAACTTCCCAAATAGAAGTAAAAAATTCTAGTACATAGACTGCCGATCACAGTGGCCGCGCGGCCTAAGGCATTAACTGTCTTCGTCCTCTCAAACACTGCAATCGTTGGTTCGAATCCCACTCGAGGCACTAATGTATGTCTACGTTTATTCCGTATTTATATTGTCCCGTGTAAGTAGCGGCCTTGCGACCGGCTGATCCCCAGTCCAAGGAATCAATAAGATTTTAAAGACTGAAGTGTTACAGCGTTTCCCGGATGCCCAGTGCTCCAGAGTGAGCCAGGAATTACAATACAAAGCATTGTGTAGATTTCTAGTCCTACATCTCATTATTATTAATACTTCTTACCACATTTTATTGTTACGAAGAGATTAATGTGTAAGCACAGATTATGTCTCCGTTGGAACGAGCAGGTTAATGTAGCGAAAATGTTTCAGGCTTGTATTAGGGAAGTGCTTGATTCTAATACCGGCCAGGACAACGGCTATCCTGAATACGGTGTTTCGTGGTGTTCTTCAGCCCCTGAAAATTCTCGGAATCGTCAAGGCTGCTTCCTTCCAAGCCCTTTCCAATTCATTATTATTTTTTTCAGCAAAAGTCTGATGTACAGATAGTGACGCAAACTAAGCCAAAAAATTTTGCGTTAATTGTGTCTGATATAAGTCCAAAGTTTCTCACCGTCTCCGTGTACGCTACTCTTAACTTACATTTCATACATAATGTGTAGGTATGTCTACCATCTACTTCCGTACAAAAGTTCGCATGCCTAGGTCAAATAGTCCATTGCTTATCGCTAGCATTCCGAATCCTAAAGACAATTTCGTAAAGCCCCCATGTTGTTATATTTTCATTCATTCATCAATGATTCTACAGCATTTTATTGGGTCCTAACCTCTCCTTCAGTTTCGTAATCCTTTTTACACAAACGGTAGGACTCCTTGAACTCCTTGCCATCGCAAGGCCTCTACCTAAACACAAGACAACATAAACACAAAATGAACGCACACACAGATATCCATACCTTGAGTGGATTCTAACCCATGACCCCAGTGTTCGAGCGAGCGAAGGTAGTTCATGGCTTAGACCTCGCGGACACTGTGATCGGCTATGTTGTTACATTAACGAACTAATTTCATGGCCATGTTGCTATATTACATTCTACAAAAAATCAACAAAAGTTGCACATTTCTTCTGTGATCTGTTACTTTATATAAATTTCATACACCTATATTAAGTGTCGCTCCCACCTCATAAATTTGCGAATTCGCCATGATGACATTAATAATAGCAAGGAATTAAGAACCGTGACGTTTTAATTGCCCTCCAATGGCATAACTACTTATCAGATTTCATGAAAGTCTGTTAAAACAGTTGAAGACGCCTCAACAAACAACGAAAAAGCTAATAGCTTAACAACAAACACAGACTCTTAACCAACTATATATAAAAAAAAGAAAACACTGCCCGGACCTCCAAGGTAACCAATCTACCCAATCTCCCGTTGATAGAAGAGGCACAAGGGCACGGACATAAGCGGTTTAAGATTTTAAATATTAAGAATTTTATTAATATTCTAACTCACCACATCTTAGCACAATTAAAATCTTTACATAAAACTTTGGATAATTTTGAACTTGATGTACTATGATTTATGTAATAGTAGTTTCTTTAACATGTTGTTATTTGCCTTCTGAAGATGGTCAATAATTAACCGAAACATGTAAAGTCATCATATATATATATATATATATATATATATATATACATACTTCTATAATACTGACTAGTGTGACGCAACAGAGTGAATAAAGTCAAGCATATTTGCTCTTGCAAAGTGGTGAGACTACAGGCAGTTGTACAAATGGGACCAAACCCAGGATATGACGTAGAATATGCTTAGTAGGATATGAACATCTGCGGAGAAAGCAGCCATAAACTGATTCTGTCACTAGAAGCGTGAACTTACCCAAATTCATGAAGACGCGGTTTATAGCCAGCGCACCTGAAACAAAAAAATGCACGCTACAATCAACTGCCACCGAAAACATTAGGTCTAACTTACTATTGATGGAAGACTTCACGGATGGTTTGTAAGATCAGTAGACACAAGAGGCAAGGGAGAAGCTGTTACGCTCTATTACATACGTACACAAACCGTGATATTGGCATAAATGTTAGTTCTTGCGTCACAAAGGTTTATCTAGAAAACAAAAGAACATAGAAAAAGAAAAAAATGAAACAGAATATGTTATGGATGACATAACGAGACAAACAAATAAGTACACAAAGAAGGAAATAACGAGAGAAAGAAACAAAGAGATGTAAAAAGAACAAGCGAGAAACAAACAAAAAATGTATACATGAGGACGATAGAGAGAAATAAACACACAAGCAGATAATAAAGAGAGAAGCAGAAAAAATGCCTGCAAAGTCAGAGTCAGTCGGCCAGTCTGTCTTGGTGTCCAGCCGCATCTGAGGCGTGGGGCTCCCTTCCGACGAGAGAACAGGTATGTGGTTTACAATTGGCGCTGGTCCTCGCCAGTGCAGTCATATGTATTGCGGTCAGAATCAGTGGTACATGTCATCTATGTTTATAATTTTACATTCCGGCATTCTAAATAGTCAGTCAGTTGTCGAGAGTCCGGTTCCTTGTGGACACCCACTATTTGCAGTTTCTCGTGTATATGTACGTACAAAGTATACACAGGGTGGCATAACAGATCATGCCCTAACTCATGTAGCTTATGTTATAACGGCTACCTAGTCACTTGAAGGGTCGTACGCCTGACCGCCGCCAAGCTTACTTACTTAGTTAGTTAGTTATTGGAGAGGGTGGGTTTCCCCATGCACTTAGACCTGTCTTGGTCCACTGTGCTTCCCTCTATGATATTCTACCAGTCTCTATATCCTGCCGGTACTGGTGCTTACCATCAGTCCCGCCTAGCCAGCGAGACCGGCTCTACTGGCTTGGCGGTATCTATAATGCTTCCCCCATCTACCGGAGGTATTAGAGACTGCTGTTGGGCGGGAAACGTCCGTAATTTGGCTCAGTGACCTCCTTTGGAGACATGAGGTTCTTTTACATGCCGTAAAGCTACGACACGGGACCCACGGCTTAAAGTCCCTCCCGGAGGACTTGTTCCCTTAAAAATTCCACGACCTCCGCCGGATATTTGAACCCGCGTACTACGAGTCATGAGGTGGGAACGTTACCTCTAGACTACGGAGGCCGCTAAGCTTACTTACTTACTTACTTACTTACTCATGGAACTTAGCCCTTCTTGACGAGCTGCCAGTTCTGCAGCTACTCAAGAATTTCCCGGCATTTTATGGAACCCGAAGGTTGATCACCGTGTTCACAAGAGCAATCCAATCAATAGCATCCCATCCTATCTCTCTAAATTCTATTTTAATATTGTCCACCCACTTACGCCTTGGTCCTCCCAGTGGTCCCTTTCCTTCTGGCTTTCCCGCTAAGCTTAAACCTCTTATATTTTCTGTGTCGGGCTTCACCTTTTCCGATGTCGCGAACATTTGCATTTTCGTGATTTTGTATTGAATACTGCAACTACTTTCTTATATAAGACTGACCTCGACTAAACTAAATTGGAAACGAAATCGATTATTGTTCTGCAGACTACTGTTGGATGCTGAATGTAGAACAATGGAAAGTCTGAACGGTGTGAGTGGTTTCATGAAAATTCCGGTGCGTAAGGCTGACATCCCCACCGCCGTCTGTGAACCGATTGTCTAGAAAATGTTGAAACTTCGAAGTCTGTTACAGAGATAGCTTTACCATTTTTATCATATAGCTATAATACCTGAAAAGTCTAATATAAAGTTAAGTGAAATAATATTAAAAGGGACCTTCAAAAGTAAGATTAAGGGTATAGACTTGATTTGCCTACTTCAGGCCTGCTGATGGCAACATGCCTATGAATCTTCGAGTTACATAAATGTGGAAAATTTCTAGACTAAATGGACAACAATTAGCTTATATAGCTATCAATTCCACACTGTTAGATGGTTATTTTAATGTACAGATCTCGGACTTGTTAATCTGAAGGACATGTTAAAACTTCCTCATTCTTTCCTCCAGAGCAATCTGAAAATATCGCCACAACTTCTTCCTACTCGTGCATTCAAATCCCCGGGAGTAACAACCCTCTCAGTGCTATGAATTTCATACAGCCTTCTAAAAACTAACGGTAGACAAATAAACGACTCAAATTCAATACAAAGATTGAAACTGTTTTTAAATGCGTGCAATTAACACCGTTTATATTGGTAGTCGATTCTTATACTTCACTATTTGTTTTTATTGCTAGTGGGGTGGGACTAAGTCCCTTGTACTGCGGCCACTTCTGGCCTATTGTACCAGCCTCAGATGATAAGTGAGGGTGACTGTGGAGCAATTGGTGGAATGAAGATTGGCAGGGGAAACCGAAGTACTTGGAGAAAACCTGCCCCAGGGTCACTTTGTCCACTTGACCATATCCGGGATCGAACCCGGCCCGCCGCCTATAGTTAACTAACCGAGAGATTTCCATTATTTAATAAGAGTATACTGATTTATAAATTTAATGTTGTCACATCAGGGGTTTTGCTTGACTTCCTCCGAAACGTAGGTTAATTTCCAACGGATTACATAAAGTTAAATCCCTGAATATATTACTCTTCAATTGATATATTAGTTTGTAATTCATTTCACATCCGGCTACATATTCATAATATTTATATCTACGAGTGTATTTATGTTAAAATTTAATGTACAGTCTGTACATTGACAATTATATGAGTATATACTTAATCAGATTATATGTTTGAGTCATGAAAAGGAATGTCTTTACACCCCTGGCATAAGAAAAATATACAGGACGTAGGAGAGACTAAGTTTGTCCCGTAGACATTTGCTTTATTACTGCCTGACCCTGCACCGGTGATTTCATCATCATCAGCATCATCGCCCTGGCAACAACAAAACAAAGGCAAGACTCCGGATTTAATAGCAAGGACGATATTCGAGTCATAACTCATCCCCCTTCAACCCCTTTATCGACCCCAAACGAAAGAGGGTATACATTAATAGGCTGGGCCAATAGGCACTACCTGAGAACAGGTGTACAAAAACTTAACAAAAATATCTGAAATTATTATATCGATAAAGAGGGTAACATTGCCCCTGTGTGTAGGCACCACTACGTAAATATATATAGGGGGCGTGGATGTAAGCCTTCAATTATTCTAGACCTAGGTGGTGGTTATTGATTAGCTTCACGCTTCGTTCGCCTTACCTGGGACAAAGACACGTTGGGCAGAAGATCGAGTGAACTCAAGCCTGGGAGAAATAAACTAACTTCATGGAACTGACCCCTTCTTGGGAAGTCGCCAGTCGTTTAGCCATTAAGAAATTTCCCAATATTTTATTAAACCCTGAAGGTTCTTTATAGAGTCTACAAAAATTCACTAGTCCTTATCCTCAGCCAGATTAATATACTTCATACCACCCCATCCTATCTCTCTAAGACATATTTTAATATTATTCTCCCACCTAAGCAGAGGTTTTCCTATTGGTCTTTTTTCTTTTCTGGGCTTCCCACCAAAATCCTATATGTAATCCTCCTCTCACTCATGCGTGCTAAGTGCCCTGCCCAGCTCATCCGCTTTGACTTCATCATTCTATTAATACTTAGTAAAGTGTAGAGGTTGCCGGTCACGGTAGCCGAGCGGTCTAAGGCATGCATTGTCTTGGCTCGCTCGGAAGCCGAGATCGTGGGTTCGAATCCCACTCAGGGCATGGATGTTTGTGTGCGTTTTTCTGTGTTTGTCTACAGGTAGAGGCCTTGCGACGAGCTGATCACTCGCCCAAGGAGTCCTACCGAATGTGTAAGATCTAGTAAACCGAAGTGAAAAGGAGAGTTTCATGGAGGTAGGCCTAGGCCCACTGGGGCTGTAGTGCCAAGAAAAAAAAAGTGTATAGGTTATGAAGTTCCCCATTACACAGTGTTTCTCCAACCTCCTGTCACTTCATCTCTCTTCGGTCTAAATATTCTCCTCAGCACTTTTTTTCTCGAACATTCTCAATATATGTTGCTCCCTTAATTTCAGAGACCATGTTTCACACCCATACAGAACCACCGGCAAAATTACAGTTTTTTTATATTCTAATATCTACGTTATAGACAGCAGGTGAGAAGAAAAAAGTTTCTCCTAGAAGAAATGATGAATAGAAAAGTTATATTTTGTTTACAGTTATTTCGACATTGTCGCAAAAGTCGATCTATCTCTGTGTTTAATTAAGCGCAGCGCTACGAAGACGTACGGAGGAGAATAGTCAGCTTCAGGCCCCGGCCCCTTGACCTCCAGGAAGAGAACCCCAGGTACCCTTCGGACAGGAGGCTGAATGCAACCCAGAGCCGATCTCGACTCTAAGCAGAATGCGAGTCTCTTCCCCCTGCCGGAAATGAACCTGTTTTCCAGATTATCCAGCCTGTAACCTACGTGCATCCGCTGCCCACATCGATTTACCCCGCATCCACACCAAAAACTTCAGTCCACAAAATATTTTCGAGACCTACGCATTGATGGGAAAATAATACTAAAATTATCTTGAAATAATTAGAGTAGGATTCAGTTGGCTTAGGATAGGAAAGAATGGCGGCTCCTGTGAACAGAGCAACGATCATTTGTGTTCAAAATAGGCAGGGGAATCCTCTGAGCAGCTAAGTGACTGCAAGTTCTGAAGAAGGACTTCGTTCCTTAAAGTTAGTCCAGACAATATCCAAAATAATTGCTCATTAAACTATTACAATTCATTGCTGGATAAGCAGTGCAAAAGAACAGGCCTATAGTCTAGCGGCGTCAAATTTTACATGTTCCAAAATATACGTGGGAAAGTAAGTGAAGAGTTTTGCCACATATAATTATAAGCGTGACTAATAACTGTGGGTTCTAGATTTGATGACTTGATTTATTGGACGTCTCTATTGCAATTACACCTGATTATAACAGTCCAGACGTCGAACTCCTGCTTGATAACGAATCACTCACTGTATTTCTTCTGGGTCTCGGACTGGTCTCTTGTCTCTTGCCTTCTGCTACTCAGTACGACTCACTGCTCTGCAAATTCCTCTCCTTTCACAACTTAGGGAAACCCGGACAGAAATCACATAGGGGAGAGTCCTGCACTGTTCCAACACTGTGTTCCACGAATGCTTTGCCTCCGAAATTCATGTATTCATTCCCAAACAACCGTTTCGTCTAGAAGTGGTTACAACTTGTTACCTGGTTAACGAAACGTTCGCTGCTATACGTTGTAACGGGAACGTGAATTCTGTCCATTGCCCAGCAACGGACGTCTGGCTCTAGCTACACTATTCCGGTTTTCAGTAGACACGCCACAGTATCTTATGGGAGTAAAGAAGAAATCAGTGTCAACAATTTAAAAGCTAATTTGAATGCAAGTTCTTGTACAAATCGGAACTCTGGATTCGGTTGAACGTCCAAATAAGCACAAGGCAAGGATGAAATTCGCGCCACCTGATAGTAACAACACCATCCGGCAGAAAGTAGAGTGCAGGTTGCCTGTAAGTTATAGTTGTCCCTGTGCTTAGTTAAGCACTATGCCATGAATATATATGTGGGAGTGGAGGTATAGCTCCAACTTTTTGAGCCCAGCGCTAGATGGAGGTGAGTGCTTCAGTCAAACGTTCACGTGACCTATCACTTTGTATGTTAATAAATGATATATTCGCCATAGAAGTCTGTTATTAGGGTGGTCTACGTAGCATGGAGGAGATGAGAAATGCATAAAAGTATTGTATTAAAAACATGTAGAAAGAAGATCATCTGCGGGACAGAGGAGTGGATGGGAGGATAATATTAAAATTGACGTTAAAAAAATGGGATGTGAGAAAGCGAATCCGATTCGCTTGACATGGTATTGGATTCAGTGGCGGCCTTTAGTGAACATGATAATGAACCTTTTGATTTCATAAAAGAGGGGGAGTCACTTGACTAGTCAAGCGAATATCAGCTTCTCAAGAAATATTTTGATCCATGGAATTGTTGACAGAACTTCTTGAGCAAGGGACACGCCCATTTGAACGATAACACAGAACACAAGGACATAAAGCTGTGTTCCCTGTCAGATCCGAAAACATTATGTAGGCAGGATTTGAAGTTCTCACAGCGGTGCTCATGAAGAGTTCTACCTTCTGGGATATAGCGCCGTGCAACTCGGTGAAGTTCAACGGAAGTTTCGGAGGAATATATCGCCTACTTGTTCATCCAAAGAGTCGGTTGATCTTCAAAGGACTACAGGGCGTGATATTCTAGAAGATAGAACTCTGCATTAGAACATATCGGTCACTGAAGAGTGAATGTAATGTTATGGCGTCTTGGGCCGCGGTGTTTCGTAAAATAATGACATAGTAACCATGGTACATAGCGGCCTCCGTAGTAGAGGGGTAACGTTCCCACCTCATGACTCAAGGTACGCGGGTTCAAACCCGGCATGTAAAAGAACCTCATGTCTCTAGGTGACCTCTGAGCTAAATTTGGCAAAAACGTTTCCCGCCCAAAGTAGTTTCCAATGCCTCCGGTAGATGGGGAAGTATTAGGTACCACTGCCAGAGGAGGTGGGACCTCTCTGACAGAAAGGGACTAACTATTAGATACCACTGCCAGTAGAAGGTTGGAACCTCGCTGACAGAAAGGGGCTAATGGCGAGCACCAGTATCGGTAGGGTATGGAGACAGAAGAAATTAAAAAGGGGACGCATAATGGACCAATAACTGGTCTAAGTGCATGGGGAAACCCACCCCCTCAATACTGAATACTGAACTATGGTACATTAGGTCGAAAATTGAGGAAGAAGCTCAACGAGACGAAACGTCTGACAGGTCTACTTGTCTGTATGAATTATTACAAATAAGAGAACCTCATTGGCGTATGAGCTCATACTTTGCAGATACGGGAAAGTATTGTGGAGTTCGGAATCTGCTATACAGCAACGAAGTATTTTACCAAATTCCGTTATCCCTTGATATATTATAATATATATATATATATAATATATATATCTGCTTGTAAAAATAAATATTTTAAATAAATGCTGTAGATAATCGTATTAATAGAGTATCTCACACGATAAAACTGGTAATTTTTAATTTAACCCTTATATTTAATGAGGACATCCTTGGGTTTCGTTAAGCACAAGGTTGTAAAGACACATAGGGGAGCGGAGTTATAGCTCCAGGCGTTCTCAATCCCGGTAGCATA
>NW_019735471.1:1121767-1197493 GCF_002891405.2 Cryptotermes secundus | reverse complement strand
ATGTCTGATAATGTTCAGTATAAATAGCCAATACCAAATTTCATTGAAACCATTTGTGTAACTTTGGGACTGATAGGGACGTACTGACAACTCAGACCTTCAAGAGAACAGAATGGCCGACATGACCTCACTGTGATGCGTTCATTTCACGAGATTTATTCAAAAACAATTTAAGACCGCCTTTGAGTAATCCAAAATTCTGAAATAAATTCGGGAAATTCCGGGTTAGATTCGCAGCCCGGAGCCCGGAGCCCGGATACATTGAATCAGGTTTCTTTCTGTCATTTTTCGGTGCCTCCAGGCCCCCCGGTAGCTTTACCCCCGGGGAAAGAGCCCCCGGTACACATTGTATAGGAGGCTAGGTGGGCCCCAGAGCCGGTCTGGACTACGTGGAGAAGAGAAAATTCTTCACCCTACCGAGACTCGAATTCCGACCCCTCGGTCGTCAAGCCCGTAGCCATAACGACTGAACTATCCCGGCTCCCGTTATTCACCATACAGTCTGTGTAAATGGCAGAGAAGTTAAATATATATAAATAGAATAAAATAAATACTGGAAATAGAGAGCAAGAGAAACAGTAAAGGATGTAGACCTATCAGTTAGTTGCTTTCGGGGTTTCCTTATTTGTAGAAATTAGGTTCAGAGGGTGAAGAGAGAAATCTTTATTCCTTGGGGAGTGGGGGATATGTTCTCCGTCATCACCAGAAATGCATCATTTCCTACGTAATGGAAACTTAATACTGTTTCTAGAGGGAAAGCAAGAAACTCGAGTCGGATATTGGAAATATAGGGGAAGACTACAGTGTTTAATATCAGAACTTTGCTTACGTACACGACGGCCTTCCCTTCTTAATTTTAACTTCATCCGGTATCAATAGGGAACAAATTTCATTTGGGTTATTTATTTACAAAGAAGAAACAGACATGTATACTAAATGAGATTTTAATATTGACAGTTCCAGCATTACATAAATATGCTGTGTACACCAACAAGGTCTTATTTCTGCAGAAGAACAGGTCTCTGCGATGAAAATCAGTGTAAGATACTCTCGTATTTTGGTAAAAGAAATAACTTACTGATTGGCTGGCTGACTGAATCACCTAATCAAACAACCAAATATTTTTTGTAGGATTTGAGGTTCCCACAGCGTTAGTAATGAAAATTCATATGTTCCGGGTCATAAAGACCGCCTCTGTGGTCTAGTAATCATAGTACCTGGCTACAGATCCAGAGGTCCGGGTTCGATTCCCGGCGCTACCAGATTTTCTGAGAAGTCTGGGACGGGGCCAACTCAGCCTTGTGAAGATAATTGAGGAGTTATTTCAAGGAAATAGCGGCTCCGGTCTAGAAAATCGAAATTAACGGCCGTGGGAATTCGTTGCGCTGACCACGCGACACCCTCTATCAGCAAAAGTTGGCACTAACTTCGCCGACAAGCGGCGGTCGCTCGCTCGGTAGAGTTCGCTTGCGGGCTACACAGGCCAGGGAGTTTGTTTTGCTTTTCTTCGTCATAAATACTGACTACACAAGCTTATAAGTCCAGCAGATATGACTCTTCGAACAATTCATGGTCATATTATTTGTAGTTAATTTAAAATGACTTTTCTGTACTCAGTGTCACTGAGAATGGGAAATATTTCAAGGATGCATATCCCAATGATTTTGGAATCTAAGTTTAAAAAGTCTGAGCTAAAGTATTGCACATACATTCTCCTACACGACTGACCTTGTCTACTTTATCTTGAAAATGAAATCGGTATTTGCTCAGTAGAACATTATTGGTCACTGATTATACAGGATAGGACATATACTCAGTACATAACAATTATTTAATTATTGCTTATGAGAAAAAGGGGCCACAACGTCCTACTTTATTAAATAAATATTTAGAAAGAAGTCTGTAACCTTTAAATACGGCAAAAGAATCATAGTTTTATTATCTGAGTACATTACTCCTATGTAGACCTATTAAAAAAAGTTCAAGCCGTTTTCGATAAAATTTAATTTTAGTTTCTTAGCCCCCTACTGCGCATACTGGTATTTGCATAAAGATCTTAACTATGCAGTTTAATTAGAGCAATTTTTTTCATATTTTAGAGAAATTGAATTGAAATATTATACGTCATTTTGATTTTGTGGCCCATTTGAACGTTCACATTCACAGTACACCAACATATGATGGATAAACATTTAAATTTCCTTACGTAATTTATCCATTCCTCTTAAACCTTGCGGTGTCGAGGTTATTTTTTTTTCTTTTGATCATTTGACAGTGGGTAGGACTCCCTAGACGAGTGATCAGCTAGTCGCCAAGGCCTCTACCTAAACACGGGTCAACAAAAACACAGAATGAACACATACACATATCAAACATCCATGCTTTGCGTGGGATTCGAAACCACGATCCCATCTTCCGAGGGAACGAAGACAGTTGGTGCCTTAGACTACTCGGCTACCGAGACCGGCACACTAAAATAGCGAATATAAATAAAATCCGACCCGTGACTCAACACACTAGCTAGCAAGTCAATTGATCTCTGATATTGCGCATAATTGTACGCACATTCCAAACCCAAATCTTCTTGTTCAGGAGCTCTGAGAGCGTGCAAATCTGTCAAAATCTCCAGACACATTCTCTTCGCCTTCAAAACGCTATCTCACGTACAAAAAGTGCATGAGAAAGCTGAAGGGGGGGAGGGCGGAAAGGGTGTTAGCAGATCCCACTGAATTTCAAGGAACCAAGGATTTATTTAATATATTATAAATATTTACTGTATCTAACAGAACGTGTCAGCTATGAAACGGAAGGCCAACTCACTGGTTGACTTCACGAGCCAGAGTCCTTTTTCAGAAGCTTATAGTCGCTCACTTAGTCAGGTCATTCCACGGCCTCTTATAAAACTCGAATGTTTGTTACTCTGTTCACATGACTCCACCACGAGAACCTACTCTGCTTCAAATCAATCCAGTTCACATCCTCATACCCTACGACTCTAAACCCATTTTAATATTGTCCTACAATCTATGCCTCCAAAGAAGAATATTTACGGAATTAATCTTGAGAGAATAATGGGGGAATGCATGAAGTTAATAACAGTTATATGTTATTATAATTGGTACAGGCAGATGTATCACCCTTCTTGTAAATAGATACAATAGCAGACAACTTCAACTGCTAGGCCAATTCATCTTTATTCCAAATAGAATTACAGAATTTATGTATCTAAAACGTAATGCCTAATCTTAAGCTTTTATCAATCTTGACAGAACTTGATGAATGCCTGGCTATTTATATCTTTTCAACTTTCGAACAGCAATCTCAATTTCTAAAGGACTAGACTCACGTGCTAATGATTCTGGTGTATGTATTTCCATCTACCCATGTACATTCAATAGCTGAGAGAAGTAATTCTGCCACCTATTCAACTTACTGTGGGAATTTTCTAGCAGATCACCGTTCTCACCTTCCACCAACTTAGTTCTAGGTTAGTGACCCTTCTTAAATTCACTTATTTCTCTACACAAATCTCTAACACAGGCCGACCTAATTTCGTGACGAATTTAGAGTGTCCTTTCGTACCACGAGATGCAGAATTAATGAAATCCAATAGTTTTACTCTGTATGAAGTGAAGTAGGGTCCTGCAATCCCCGAGCCCTCTGGTTCCGCGTTAATGAGAAACTAAGAATATTGTCACGTGTTGGGGGTTTGTATGAATAATAAGACGGGTTTTTGGATTTGATGATCGAATTTATTGGACCTTTATACAACTAACCACACAGCCATTAATACATTTACGAATGTTACATTAATGAGATTAACTTATGAGAAATTGGATATAGTACGTGTACTACCCTCTAACGGTTGAAATTCGAACTATGAGTCAGTATGTGAGGTTATATTATCCTGCGTTCAACATCTAATAAAAGGTAAAGCTATCCCATAAACATAGAGGATATTGGTGGGAAAGCGAGAAGGAAAGAGACCACTGGGAAGACCAAGGCGTAGGTGCGTGGACAATCTTAAAATGGATCTTAGAGAGATAGGATGGTATGGTATGGATTGGATTGATCTGGCTCAGGATAGGAACCAATGGAGGGCTCTTGTGAACAGAGTAATGAAACTTCGGGTTCCATAAAATGCTGGGAAAATTCTTGAGTAGCTGCAGAATTGGCTTCTCCTCAAGAAGGGCTCAGCTCCATGAGTAAGAGAGTTAACTATCCCTGTAACAGACCGTGGAGGTCCATAGGATTGTGAGACGTCGAGGTCCCCACATTTTCTAGACAATCGTCTCACAGATAGCGGTAAGGTTGTCAGCCTTACGTACCGGTCGCCTTTTAACCCCAGGGAGATCCATGGTACACATTTCTGTTAGAGGCTGAGTTGACCCCAGGGTCATAGTGTAGCTGGAAGGATTAGGTCAATTTAAAAATCCAATAATATCGGGAATCGAACCAGTGACCTTCTGGCTTATAGCATAGTGCCTCAAAAGCGTAATACAAATATACTTATGCAGATGTTCATGGGTAAACAATCGCTATCTTGAATTGCATAACATCTAATTGCATTTCTGTGGAATCTGGTGTGCTTGGGATTGTTGTATGGCACCTCATGTAAGATATTCCGTTAGAGTGCTGTGTTTGATCTAAATGGAGACCGCTAACTTATCCCGGGCAAGGTAAGATCCTTGCAACTGGTCAGTAACAAACGAACATTAAGTCCAATGAGCATGTCCATTCTCAGTTGTAATAAACTTTAAAATTATCCCCAAGTTTAATTAAGAACCACGCCAAGGAACCCTATGGAAAATGGAGGTATAGTTCCACTCTTTCTCTTTCTCTGTTCTAGATTCAAGTGAGGGGTAAGCTTCACGTTCCAGCCGCTTTAGCAGGTACTCATTTCATGGGAAGCGTGGTGAGACACAGAATCTAGACATTGCGGTGAAAAGAAATCGAACGCGTCTTCCAGATATTTTTAACTCCCGTATTCAATTACAACACTGAATTTTCAGTAGCTCATTTTGTTCTTTGTATAGCAACATTAATTCGAGTTTATTCTCTCGAAATCTACCCTCGATATGGATTTTAGCAATTATCTTCTTCCAAATAATATAGAATTAGAAGCGCCATATTAGGTAGGCCCTGCAGTATGAGGATTCCGTAGGCCTGATGTTTATAAACGACTTTCTTTAAATTAGAGCTTGTTAAATTTCTTATCCTTAACGGGCACCAGTGACGCGGCATCAATATGGCGGACAGAGATGTTCATTTCATTTGAGTCTGCGCCGAGAGACCATTAATCTTTCCGACGCGAGCGCCTCCAAGTATCAATCAAAATCAGACAAAATCGAAGTAGTCGACTTGTAATTGATCAGTAAAATGCAAAACTGATGTAAGGATCTCTAAGGTGATGGTAGGTTTATAGAAATGGAAAACAAAAATTGAAAGGAATTGTCTTTTAAAAATTAACTTCAAAATAATTTTATCAGCGAATTACGTTACTGAGTTGGAATACAACCGCACAAAATTGTAATATTACCTACTGTTTTATACGTGTATACAGTACTTGGTCTATATTTTTAATATACCCTTACTTTTCCATCTTCTTTACTGTCTTCGAAGTGGCTGTTTTGCAAGAGGTTTCTGCAACAAAATTTTGTATGAATCTCTTATTTCACTACCGAAGCTATATGTGTAGTCTACTGTTTTGATAATCTGTTTCAACAGTACTGTACAAATTGCGTAAATATCTGCCTAATTCTTTATTAGGCTGAGCCTGCATAAAATCCTGCAATCTCAAATTATATCACTCGGGAATTATTATTTCAAAGTCAAGGTCCAGGTGCGACTCACATAAGATACAATTCTGCGTTCCACAGGATCTTCCCGAGACAATGTTACAACGTAATTATATATATGAAACAACCTCACATGCTCGCTCTCGTTTCGTAGGGGCGTGAAACTTGGTCTCTGACATTAAGGGAGGAACATAGACAGCGCCATAGCTCAAGCGGTTAGTCACTGGCTTCCCACCGCGGCGGCTAGGGTTCGATCCCGGGTCTGTCAAGTGGGATTTGTGGTGGACAAAGTGGCTCTGGGGCAGGCTTTCTCCGAGTACTTCGGTTTCCCCTGCCAATCTTCATTCCACCAATTGCTCCGCCCTCACCTATCATCTGGGGCTGGTACAATAGGCCAGAAGTGGCCGCAGTACAAGGGACTTAGTCTCATCCCACTAGCAATAAATAAAAGAGGAAGGAACATACATGTAGACTGAGGGTCTTTGAGAACAGGGTATTGAGGACAATAATTCTACAGATGAAGGATGAAATGACAGGAGGTTAGAGAAAACTGCATAATGAAGAGCTGCATAACTTATACTTTTCGCCAAATCTAATCAGAACAATGAAGTCACGGAGGATGAGATGGGCATGGTATGTAGCATGAATGGGGGCGAAGAGGAATGAATAGAGAATTTTGGTGGGAAAGCCCGAAGGAAAGATACAATTATCAAGACATATACGTAGGTGGGAGGATAATATTAACATGGATCTTAGAGAGACAGGATAGGGTGGTATGGACTGGATTCATCTGGCTCAGAATAGGGACCAGTTAAGGGCTCTTCTTAACACGGTAATAAATCTTCGGGTCACGTAAAACGTTTGTAAATTCTCGTGTAGCTCAGCAACTGGCGACTTTCAAGAAGAACTCATCTCCATGGAGTTACTTAGTTAGTTCCCATGTACACGATATGCCAGAAAATGCTACATAAGCCACTTATGATTTTTGACATGCTCGTATGTATAATGCTGTCTCCCTCCAACCCTCTAAACATTCTATAAAATTGTGTTAAAAAGCTGAAAAATAGTTTCTGGTGAGGGGTGGGTTTATAAGCAGGGATCGTTCTGGTATTTTTTCGAACTATTTAAGAACGTTGGCTAGGGGGTTGAGTCGTAGTAAGGGTTGATTTGTGCGGAATGACTTTGCAGCTTGTATGCTTGTTTATTTTTCCGGCAGGTTTTTATTTTATTATCTCTCTCTCTTTCTCTGTCTATCGTGCATATTCTGACGTGGCACCTTTTTCTGTTGCTTTGGATGCCAAGCTCATTGTTGACGTCAACAACACAACAACAAGGAACCGTAGATATGGATCCATTCTGGCAGTGAACTATATCTAATGGTTTGAATACATCTTCCCTGCATGAGGCCACAATAAAAATAGGAACGTTGTACAGACATGAATCTGTATTGGTTGATAACCCAATATTTCATCAGGGGAGAGAATTTAAGAGTTATGTTACATTCATAGTGATTGTTTCCATGTCCTTCAGCTATATCAAATAGAGATGGGTGTGAAAGAAGAATGAGTTTCTGAAAGCTTTTTTATTCGTGTGAAGTAACCAGTTTTCATAAAAATGACCTGATCATCCAGCTTACACACGATCACAGTCCATCTGCAGTGAAAGCAAAAACAACCAAAGAGTTCCACCTTCTGGTATATGACGCCGTGTAGTCCATTTGAAATCAACCAATGTTTAGGAGGAAAAGCGGCCTCCGTAGTCTAGGGGTAACGTTCCCACCTCATGACTCAAGGTATGCGGGTTCAAACCCGGCGGAGGTCGTGGAATTTTTAAGGGCGGAAAAATTCAGGGAACAAGTCCTCCGGGAGGGACTTTAAGCCGTGGGTCCCGTGTCGTAGCTTTACGGCACGTAAAAGAACCTCATGTCTCCAAAGGAGGCAACTGAGCTAAATTAAGGACATTTCCCGCCCAACAGTAGTCTCTAACGCCTCTGGTAGATGGGGGAAGCATCGAGATACCTCTGAGCCAGTAGAGGCCGACCTCGCTGGCTGAGTAGGGACTGATGTTAAGCACCAATACCGGTAGGGTATAGAGGCTGGTAGAAGATCATAGGGGGACGCACAATATATCAAACTGGTCGCAGTGCATGGGGAAACCCACCCCTTCCAAATAATAATAATAATGTTTAGGAGGAATATGCCTCGCTTCCATCTTTTTTTTTTCTTGGCACTACAGCTCCAGTGGGCCTAGGCCTACCTCCATGAACTTCTCTGTTCACTTCGGTTTTTCTAGATCTTACACAATCGGTATGACTCCTTGGGCGGGTGATCAGCTCGTCGCAAGGCCTCTACCTGTACACAAACACAGAAAAACGCACACACACAAACTAAACATCCCTGCCCTGAATTGGATTCGAACCCACGATCCCGGTTTCCAAGCGAGCGAAGACAGTACATGCCTTAGACCGCTCGGCTACCGTGACCGGCCTCGCTTCCATCTACAGGATTGAAAAATAAGCGAAGCAGAAACCTACATAAAGCAGGCATCAAGGAGAGATCTGGTTTCTTGTTTGCCTTACCATTCAACCCTGGATATTGAGCGAAATATTCATCTGAAAGTTCGGTCGGCTTTCAACGGACTACATGGCTGTATGTTCCAGAAGGGAAATCTTCATGGCCACTGTCGTCAGTCACGCTTCTACATACTTCCAGAGAGTGGAGAGTTATATCTCCTGCTGTTGCCTACATAATGCTGATTTCTCGCTTGGATTTCTCTTCAACTCTGAAGACGGAGATGGCATTTTCCTCCGAAACGTCAGTGGATTTTCAACAGACTACACAGCGTTATGTCCCAGATCCCTTTACAGCGACCGCTGTGAGAACCTCAGAACCTACAGAGAGGGAGTCCGTAACGAAGCATGTCAAACAGTAGAGAAAGGCGAAGTGTAGTGAAGTTCTGGTTTGGATTGTTTCGTTACGTTTCTCCAGCTGGGATAGCTCAGTCAGTACAGGGACGGAATACGTCCTGGAAGTCAGGGGTTTGATTGCTGGCAGGGGAAACAAGGTTTTCTCCACTCTACAGCGTCCAGACCGGCTCTGGAGAGAACCCAACCTCCTATACAATGGCCACTGGGAGATCTTTCCCTGGGGGTAAAGCGGCCGTGGCGTGAAACTGACCACTCACTTTAATACAGAGCCGAGATCAGGAATGGCAAAGCTGTATCTTCACTTCTCCATACGCCTTCATGGTGTATTGCTGAATTAAGCACAGGGACATCTTCGCCTCTGTCTTTATTGTTTTATATGCTTACAGTTTGAAATGAAGGATCACACGTCGAATATAAACTCAATTAAATAATTTCACGTAAGTAACGGAAAATGAGTGTGTTTTCTTCCGTTTCGACAGTAGGACTCGAACTTACAAATAGGCCGATGGATTTGACGACTTCTGTTTTAAAAATAAACGTCAGTGCACTGCCTACAGGCCTGTAAAGGTAGCAGTTACTGCTGTATGAACCGGGTCACAACCCACAAGATAATTTCGACTATAGTAACCATACGGACCCACAAACCAGGACACCTCTTCGTCCGTGGTGATGCAAACAGCGTGTTTCTCCAAGCCCACACTGTGTCACAACCCAGAAGACCACAGTCAGAAGTAACTATCCTAGAAGCAACAATGGGAACACAGGTTTTCAAGATGGCCGGAGCTTACCGAACAGACGGAGGAGGAGTTCTCCTCGTCCCTCCTTTCCTCGGACCAACCAAGCATCGCCGACATTTTCAAGTGGCAAGATAATTAATTTATATGCTGCTCTTCTTCATGAGCCTGCCTGCCGTACTAAAACGAGAGAAAGGCGTGGCGAAACAGCAGAGCCCACACAAAAGATCAACCCAGTCAGATACAGGCTCAGTTGCAGTGGCCACATCTCAGAGCATAAGCCACGCAAGTCCATTAGCGCCTGCGGGACTCGTATGAGCGCGTTCCCGCTGTGAGATTAACGGGAACACTGCCTGTATTACATGGTCGGAATATCAGAGGTAACATTCCAATATTCTTCCACTTACAAAAAAGACTTGTGTTCTTTCACCTCCCTTCGGTATATGCTCTCTGCAATGCGAACATATTCCGATGTTCTGTGCAACCTCAGAATTCCCCCCCTCCTTTAATTATACAATAGACAGAAATGCGCAGCCAACATGCGCGCACGCGCGTTACATGCCACGCATTACGAATATTTGCTACACGTAAGTAATATTTTAAGTTCTCGCAACGATGGTTAAGAAGGCTTTTATCTCCTGGGATATGACGCCGTGTAGTCCGTTGAAAATCAATCGACATTCTGGTGAAACATGCCGCCTTCAACTTACATGTCAAATAGTAATCCAAGCAGAGGTTGCTACCTGCTGAAGATGGAGGCGACATTTCCGTCCGAAACGTCGGTTGACTTTCAACGGACTACACGGCGTCATATCCCAGAAGGCGGAATTCTTTACTATATTCGCACACAGGCTTATGGTTTGTAGCCATACAAAACCGTGGAATCATACCAAATTTAAATTTCTGTTATACATTTTATACTTGAGTGAAGAAAACCACCGAAGAACGTTTGCCACTTCTAGGCATGAAAGGAAGCATAATATTAAAGTTAATCTTAAAGAAAAAACTATGGAGTTGGGGGCAGGGTGTTTGTGGCCCAGAGTATGAACACAGCAATAATATTGAGTTCTACTGAAGTCTGGTAGTTTCATGACTAGATTAGAGATTAGTAACTTGTCATGATGGACTTGTCCCACAGAATTATTTAATCAATATGCATATATATATATATATATATATGTAGTAGTCGTATATATTTCATATTCACTTAGATCTTCTTGTATTACATAAAGTAACACATTTTGGAGAGAAGATGAATACGGATATCGGTGGGAAAGCCAGAAATAAAGAGACCACTGAGGAGACCAAGACGTGGATGGGTGTACAATATTAAAATGGATGTTAGAGAGATAGGATGGGATGGTATGGATTGGACTGATGTGGTTCATGATAAGGAGCAGTGGAGGGCTCGTGTGAACACGGTAATGAACCTTCGGGTTGCATAAAATTCTGGGAAATTCTTGAGTAGCTGTACGAGTGGCAGCTTCTCATAATGGGCTCAGCTCCATGAGTGAGTGAGTTTCGAACTCGCCTCGCTTGGGTGATAGCCGAAATTAGATTGGATTAGATTGAGCTTGGAAACTGAAGCACTATGGAACGAAAAATGAAGCTATAGGACCAGAAAAATTGTCACTGATTTAATTTTTATATTTTCTACATTATGCTCAAATTGCGTGCAACAATACAAACACATCAGCAGAGAACAACGAAACCGAAATACTAACAGCTACATTGACGAGTTTTCTTAATCAATTCAAAGAAATGTTTAACCAGTTGATAAATCAGAATAGCATGATCCTGAACATGCTTACCACTGTCATCAGTAAAATCGTCCATTGACGTATAAGACGCTAATAATAGCCGCCTGGAACTCTAACGGATTATCGAACCACACCCATGAAATAAAAATTTTTCTAAACATGAATAAAGTTGACATCCTTTTAATATCCGAAAGCCATGCTACTAACAGAACGGTAATCAAAATACCAAATTATACGGTATACTACGCGAATCATCCTGACGGAAGAGGTCATGGCGGATCGGCAATAATAATTAAAATTCTCTCAGACACCACGAATTAAATCCGTATAACTGTATAATTGTATAACTGACAAGATACAGAGTGCAAAAGTCAAAATACAAACCACTATCTGGACACTCACCATTGCTGCGGTATACAGTCCTCCTAAACACAAGATTACAACACAAGAGTATCAACAATACTTTAACACACTAGGATCCCACTTCATAGCGGCAGGCGACTGGAACGCCAAACACACCACTTGGGGCTCCAGGCTTACAACACATAAAGGTAACATGTTACTACGAGCAATTCAACAGAACAACTTGGATTATCTCTCCACCGGTGAACCGACATACTGGCCTGCTGACAGGAATAGAATACCTGACCTTCTTGACTTTGCAATCACCAAGAAAATACCAAGTACTCACTGTGACATAAAATCGAGCTTTGATCTTAGCTCTGACCACAGCCCTATTATCATAACGGTAAGCACTGAAATACTGACCAAGGAAACTGTCCCCCACCTATGCACCAAAAAAACAAACTGGGAAAAATACCAAGAATACATAAACCAACGTATCAAACCCAATATACGATTAAAGGAACATGACGAAATCGAAAAAGCAGTTCACGACTTTACAGTACTTCTCCAAAAGGCTGCTTGGAACGCAACACCCCCACACTGTCAAAAAACAATAGAAAATAATTTACCACTACGCATCAAAGAAATGGTCCTGGAAAAACGGAGAGCACGCAGAATATGGCAAACCACAAGAAATCCCAACGACAAAAGGTATCTCAACAGACTTACCCACAAACTCCATGCTACTATCCAAGACTTCAACAACGAAACTTTCGAATACTACATCACAAATCTGGAACCTAACGACCACTCATTATGGAGAGCTACCAAGAAACTCAAAAGACCCACAACTCCGATAGCTCCGCTAAGGCGAGAAGATGGGACGTGGGCCAGATCCAATTCCGAAAAAGCACAAATATATGCTGAACATCTTGTCAGAACTTTCACCCCTCTAAATAACCAAGAGGATGAAGAAATAAATTCCTATCTTGATTCCCCGTGTCAACTGTCACCACCAATTCGAACTATTACACCAAACGAAGTCATCACTCAGATTAAAATCACGAATTCACACAAGACCCCAGGACATGACCTAATAGTAGGGGAAACGCTCAAGCATCTACCAAGAAAAGCGATAGTTTTCCTAACCACCTTATACAACAGAATGCTGCATCTATCCTACTTTCCTGAACAATGGAAGTTTGCTCAAATCATTATGATTGCAAAACCTGGTAAACCTCCTACGGAAGCAACTTCTTACAGACCCATCAGCCTACTGCCAGTGCTCTCCAAGATATTTGAACGATTACTTCAAAACAGGATTCTAGAGCTATCTAATCCTGATAACCTCATACCAATCCACCAGTTCGGATTCAGAGAAGGACATTCAACTATACAACAATGTCACAGAATAGTTCACGCAATAAGAGATGGACTAGAAAACAAAAAAGTATGTGCAGCGGTATTCCTGGACATACAGCAGGCATTCGACAAAGTCTGGCACCAAGGACTCTTATATAAAATAAAAAAGATTATGCCTAGTCAACTGTTCCTGCTACTAAAGTCCTACCTGTCGAACAGATACTTCGACATCAAGACAACGAAAGTTGAAACTAACTACTATCCCATAAAAGCCGGAGTACCCCAAGGCAGTGTCTTGGGTCCGCTCTTGTACCTTCTGTATACAGCTGACATACCTACCGCCAATGAGACCACCATGGCCACATTCGCTGACGACACTGCGATCTTGGCGCTGGACCAGAATCCCATAGCTGCTTCCAAAAAGCTTCAGAACCATCTCAACATCCTACAACATTGGCTCAACAAATGGAAAATCAAAGTCAACAATGACAAATCTGTCCATATAAACTTCACAACTAGATCCACAGAAAGCCCACAACCGATGTTAAACGGTGAATTTATCCCTCGGAAAAATGAAGTCAAGTACCTGGGTCTACACCTTGATCAGAAGCTAACGTGGAAAGCGCACATAAAGGCAAAAAAACTACAGCTCAACATTAAAACAAATAAAATGAACTGGCTTATTGGCAAAAAATCCAAACTGTCTCTAGATAACAAACTAATCATATACAAAGTCATGCTAAAACCCATATGGACATATGGTATAGAATTATGGGGATGCGCGAAACCAACCAACATCAAAATACTCCAGAACTATCAATCAAAAACTTTAAGAATAATGACAAATGCACCATGGTACGTCTCCAACCAGACCCTACATGAGGACTTAAAAATACCATACATCAAGGAAGTCATACACTCTCAGGCCGCAAAATATAGAAACAGGAACACGAACCACAAAAATAAACTGATCAACCAGCTCATTAGTGATCAAACTGTACCTAGAAGGCTCAAGAGACAGTGGCCCGAAGACTTAGTTAAGTAACATAAGGTGAACCGGCACTGGCCGGCAACACCTACAGTGTCAATTGACTTATCACATTTACTAAATACTTGTAATATGTTGAGTAGATTGTAAATATACAGGAAATTAAAACAAAAAAAAAATATTTTCTACATTCACTATAAGCATATACATCGAAGTACATTACCATATATTTCGTGATACCATCCCTTATTTACGTTAACAGCAAAATAATACGGTAGAACAGAAATATTATATTACTATAGGATTCTGACGATGGTGTGTAACACACAGAGATATTGGGTTTTCGGACTTTATCCGAAAACCAGCGGTCTAGTGATTGAGGCTAGCTCTTTCTAAGGGACCCAACAGAATAGGTGTTTTCCCTCACCTGAGGACGGAAACAGATCCAGTTTCCGAAACGTTGTGTTTTTCTTAGTTATCTTAAAACCAGGACGATGGATAAAGTCCGAAAACCCAATATCTCTGTGAGAAACATCATGGACTTGTTACAGCAGATGTTCAAAATCCTGGACATTGCCCAGCAATGGAGGTGCAATGTAGTAACTGTATACTTGAACATCTATAGCTGTGTCGGTTCTCATATATTTATGTGCGTGTGTGGTGAGTTTGTGTGTCCGTGTGGTTGTGCACACCTTGCGGAACATTTCTTCAAGACTGATTACCCGGGACGGCTTCTATCCGAAGACCCAGCTAGCGATATCGAATTGACGACGGCGTCAGTAACTTAGATTAGAGCCTACAACGGCAATGATTGGACGACAGAGAACAATGACTTAGAAACTATGTGAAAGAAAAGGCCATGGCCGGAATTAAGCAGATATTCTGGCATTTGCCTGGAAGGTCGAGAGTTGAACTGGGCACAACCGGAATATACGTCAGTAGTGTTACCGCTTGAACTCGTTGGCAATTATAATATAACGGTATACATACTAAGCAGATCACAGTGGCCGCGCGGTATAAGGTATGAAATGGCTTCACTCGCTCAAAAACTGGGATAATGGGTTCGAATCCCACTCGAGACATGGATGTCTGTGATGTCCTGCGTAAGTAGCGGCCTTGCGACGGGTTGATCTCCCATCCAAGAGGTCATACCGACTGTATAAGATTAAGAAACCGAAGTGAAACGAGGCGTTTCACGGATGTTCTATGCTCCAAGTGGGAACAACAGGAATGAAGATGGGTACATACTAAGATCGAAAGCGGCCTCCGTAGTCTAGGGGTAACGTTCCCACCTCGTGACTCAAGGTACGCGGGTTCAAACCCGGCGGAGGTCGTGGAATTTTTAAGGACGGAAAATTTCAGGGAACAAGTCCTCCGGGAGGGACTTTAAGCCGTGGGCACGTAAAAGAACCTCATGTCTCAAGGGGACCTCTGAGCCAAATTCAGGACATTTCCCACCCAACAGTAGTCTCTAACGCCTCTGGTAGATGGGGAAGCATCGAGATACCGCTGAGCCAGTAGAGGCCGAACTCGCTGGCTGAGTCGGGACTGATGGCACGCACCAGTACCGATAGGGTATAGAGACTGGTAGCATATCACAGGGGGGACACACAATGGACCAATATCTTGTCTAAGTGCATGGGAAAAAACCCACCCTCTCCAATTACAACAGCAACAACAACAACAACAACAACAACAACAACAACAACAACAACAACTAAGATCGAATATGAACTCTGGAATTGGCACACTGACTCGAGGTGCAGTCATTCCTTGTTTTTGTACATCCTGAAGAGACAGCGCCGCTTTTGTAGGGATTCGGTACTACACTGTAAGATGTAATGGCCTCCCCTTCATACGTTCCTTGTTCGCAACGGAGCATTTTATCGTACACAGTGACTCGCAACACCGTCCGGTGTGATTGATTATTAAAAGGTGTATTTCAGCTTTCATTAATCAATCACACCGGATAGGTTTGCGAGTCATTTTATACTATTGCTAGTATGACGGACCAGGATGAACCAAGTTAAGAACCTTTTATCATGTACTTGTCAAAATTCTGGACGACTTTGTCAGTAAAAACGACTGCCTATGGGTTGGACACCCAGGTTCGATTCCCAGCAGATACACGCGATGTCCTTCTCTTTACTCTGGGTTTAGATTAATTCCAGGTCCCACACAGCCTACTATCCAGTGAGTTAAAAGGAACTTTTCTCCGGAGGTAAATTTACCGGAGCGCGAATCTGGCAACGTTGTACTTACTGACGTCGAGAGTTTGTGGAGCAATGTCTCCGTTTCTCCAAACGTCTTCATAGCGTGGTATTTAATTAGTAGGGTCAAGGTTGCCGGTCACGGTAGTCGAGCGATCTAGGACATGCACTGTCTTCGTTCGCTTAGAAGCCGGGATCGTTGGTTCGAATCTCACACAAGGAATGGAAGTTTGGTGTGTGTATGCGTTTATTCTGTGTTTATGTTGCCCTGTGTTTATGTATAGGCCTTGCGACGAGCTGATCACCCTTCCAAGGCGTCCTACCGTGTGTAAAATGATCATGAAACTGAGAAATCAGCCCTATGCTAGAAAGTAGGAGATAGAGGAGAGGAAAGGAAGGGTCAAGGTTCGAGACCGGATATAGCAATGTGAAATTAGTGACGGATAGAACTTCAGTAGCAATATTTCGGCCATCAATATTTGCATGTTTGTTTATTCCAGTAGGCCTATTATTCTATTGTTCTGTTATGAATACCAGCATCATTGCAATAGCATAACGGTAGTAGTTGATACAGCATCTATTACCAATCACGCTTATATCAATACAATACACCCGTATCTGTAAGGCAACAAGAAAGTTCTAGGAACGGACATCTAACTCCATCTTCCGTTCCTGCATATAGCAGGCTCGGTTATCTACCTGTGGGTTCAGGTGAGAGCAACAGTGACTCAAGGCAACTACTGGTTATATCATCGCTTTCGCAATAACTCAGACACCAAGCACATTTGATCTGTTAATCAGTTCTTAGATTATGAGGAGCATCTTTGCTATCGCCAACTCATAACTGTACACTGACCTCTCCGATGTTAAATAAAAATTTCAACGTCGCTTTTCATCTGCATAAGCTATTTAGTGTTCAATGATAGGATGATTTGTGAATGACGAATTGGAAGATATCTTGAAACAAGCAGTAAAACCCTTGAAAATTTTCAAAGGGCTGAGAGAAACAAAAAGTATGAGGGAGAGTCAGTTAATAAGTCACAAATGTAAATAAAGGACCTGTAATGGACGTAATAGGTTTTCTATGTGTATCACTAGGTAGCAGCATAGTCCAGCTTCATGACAATCTAGGTAACAGACGCGCATGCGCATGTTCAGAGGTTGGATTCAGTAGTCAAAATGGTGACCGTGCTTGAGGATTGTAGTACCGAATAACAGTGTTCTGATATGCGTGTTTTCATGTTTACGGTGGGAAGTGTTTGTCGCGCAAAGCGGTTCACAACTGGGATAAGAAATATGACAAATATTTCGCTGATGACGAAGAAGTTGACATGGAGGTGCGGAAGTGGCTGATACAACAGTCAGAAGACTTGTATGCTGCTGGTTTCGAAGCACTGGTAAGGCGATGGGGCATGTGTATCAATGCTAGTGGAGGATATGTCGAGGAATAAATATTTTTTTTTTGGGGGGGGGGTAAGAATATTACATGTTTTACGTTTTATATCCATTTGTAACATATTTAATGACTCTTCCTTGTATTACTCAGGACAACCAGTCTCCTGGCCCATATACGAACCCGAGACCTATTGAATCAGAAGGAGAAGTTGAAATTCGAAATATTCACGGCCTTCAAATATTACATTGTGATCGCTTACTTCTGATGCCCTTCATTCTGGCAGAGGGTGGTCATCGTTTCGGGGAAATTGTAGCACTGATTTTCCGAGTAGACCGGTCGTCTAGCCTAAAACAGGAGCAGCAGGTTCCTCCAGAATTATGGCAACCATCTACGAAACAACACCGAGTTTTCACTGAGAAAACCACAATCTAATATATGAATAAAGAGTAAGTTCCATCAAGGCCGCGCCATAGCTCAAGCGGTTAGTCGCTGATTTCCCACCGCGGCGGCCCGGGTTCGATCCCGGGTCTGGTCAAGTGGGATTTGTGGTGGACAAAGTGGCGCTTGAGCAGGTTTTCTCCGAGTACTTCGGTTTCCCCTGCCAATCTTCATTCCACCAACTGCTCCACAATCACCCTCACCTATCATCTGGGGCTGGTGCAATAGGCCAGAAGTGGCCGCAGTACAAGGGACTTAGTCCAACCCCATTAGCAATAAAATAAGAAAAAGTTCCATCAACTGTAACAATTTTTAATGTGAATAAAGCCTTTAGTTGTTTCGATCGGTATGGATCATTATCAGAAAGCGACCAAAACTTCAAAGTAATTATTTTTCACAGATACGATATGCATAAGTTGTTTTAAAAATTTGGGGGGAACGCGGTAGCGTAGTTGGTTGAGGCACTCTGCTTCAAGCCTGAAGGTCGTGGGTTCGATTCCCGATGAGGTCACTGGCTTTTTCAATTGGCCTAATCCTTTCAGCCGCAATATGGCCCTGGGGTTGACTCAGCCTTTGACAGAATCGTTCTGGGGTAAAGGGCGACCGGCGCTTAAGGCTGATAATCTCACCGGCATCTATGAGCCGACTGTCTAGAAAATGTGGGAGCCTCGACGTCTCACAACCCTATGGGCCTCCACAGCCTGTTACGGAGATAACTTTATTTTTACCTTTTTATGTTAAAAAACAATTGTTGAGAAACAAACAGTATCTGATTCAATTTATTCAAGAAATTTCTCATAAAGGACTCTAAACTCGGAAAAGGGCTGAGCTCTCTATAAGTCACCCTTCTGTTGCCCCTCGTACCCTCCAGGGGGTCCTTTTTAATATCTGAACAAATTTAAGTGGTTGTACATTAGCAGTATGATTACATTGATGAAGCTGTACACTTCTTCCAATGATTGTGTAATGAAGCAGTCAGCAACGCACTTACCCTCCTACATCACAATACAACAACACGAGTAATTCATTTCTGTACGAAATCAAATGCAAGTACCATCCAAGTATATAAACCAGATGTGGGAGACATCATCAGGAGGTATAAAGAGAAAATTTTCAATTCAGATGTGTAAAACTTTAAACACTTACGAATTAAGCACTACGCCATGAAGACGTATGGAGGACTGTATATAAAGAGCCATATTTTCTTGACCTCCGCACTAGCTGGAGGTGAGCTGTCAGTTTCACGCTCCGGCCGCTTTACCCCTGGGGAAGGAACCCCCGGTACCCATTGGAGAGGAGGTTGGGTGGACCCCAGAGCAGGTCTGGATGATTTGGAGAAGAAAATATTCTTGCCTCTGCCAGAACTCGAACTCCGACTCCTCAGTCGTCCAGCCCGTAGCCAGTCACTATACCGACTGCGCCACCCCGGGTCCACATTAACATATTAAAACTTCAAAATATCTGGAGTATGAAACCCCTTTAGGTTAACTTTGTAACATGCTGCAACAGTGTGATATAGGTTATATTAAGTGCAGTGGAGATGAACACACAATATTCTTATGCTGTTTGCGACTGTGTCATGAGATGGTCGGACACATAGCACGCATGAGGAGCTAAGAAACAAGGTATGAGGATGTGGGGTGAACGCAGTTGGATCAGGTTAGGGTCCAGGGGCGACAGTAGCGGGTTGCTGTGAGCCTTGATGATGATGATGACGTCGGCAATCATGACTCCATATAATAATTATTATTATAATGATAATCATGAAAATCTTGACCAGCTTCTCAAGAGTTCTGTCTGATAAGCGGATTCTGTTGAGTGCATGTTTGAATTACTTCACGGTAATTACAAAAACAACGATAAAGAAATTAGAGCGACGCCATGAAGGTAAATATTGGGTCTTTTATTTTAACTCTATGTTGTGTTTTATAACTCCAATATATTATTATTATTATTATTATTATTATTATTATTATTATGCGTATTTTAGAGAAATTTCTTAACCCTTACTACAGAACTACCTCTTCTAATGATAATATTTGTGTATATGAATTTACAATTAATCCAAACATTAACATAAGGTCACTTTGGGATCTAAAAGGACCCCAAACCGAACAGCATGTTACAGTAACACACAAGTGTACCAATGGAATTCGTATAGGCTATAATGAAACTGCAATCAGATTTTTGACTGAACTGAATACAATTGAAATAGAGCAATAATTTATTTTTATTTGTTACAGCAGCCTGCAACTTTCTCCAGTTTTGCAACAAATAGCATTTGTCAATCAATGGACCATAGTGACTCAATACGGAACGAAAGATCTAAGTTCGATTCCCGTCAGGGGTATGTATTTTTCCGTTAAGCATTGTGTTCTAACCAGAATTCTACCCCGTGCGATCCGAGAGGTCTCTCGGTGAAACAGCGGCCGGGGCGTGAAGCTGACAACTCACCTCTATATACTAACAAATGTGTGGAATTCTCCCACATGTTCTTATACCGTTTTGCTCGGTGAAGCACGAAAAGAACTATACGTTTTTAGTGACAGACAGACAAACGGATCCTGTGTTAGACAAGTGGGACAGAGAGAGTGAGAATAACAGAAGTTTGGAGGAGACAATCTACGTGAACCACTTTTGCATGAAACTTTGTTTAGAGATGCTGACTTCAGGAATAATCATAATAATAACAGCAACGAAACTCGACAAAAAATACTGAACACGCAAAACAAAATCTAAACAAAAGAGAAGAATTCCGCCCTGCCCTCTACTTGTAAAAGTTGTAGCCTGTAAAAAAGAAGAAGAAATAAATAAATAAAATAAAAAACCCCAAGAGCGTGACGCGTGAAGATTTAACGATATATTACAGAATGTGCGCCGGACTCCAGAACTAATTTAAATTGGATTAATGAAAATTGGGTTGGAGAAGGAGATGTTTTCTGGCATTGCTTCTGTACAAGTCATGATTTATGGGGATGCAGACCTGCCGTCCCGCCTCTCAGCTTTCTTCCTCCTCTTATTCTTCTGTTCTTCCCCTTCAAACGTCTTAACATGGACATGGCCAAATATAAAAACTAAGTGGACACGAAGTAGGGAACATGAGTTATCACGTGTTGGGATTGGGAAACATCGATATATACGCATTGCGAACTACAAGCAGCGGCAGAGAGCAGCGGGGGGAGGAAAGGAACAGAAAAGGAAAAGATGAAATAATGAAACAAGTATGCAAATAAGGGAAGAAAGAAAAAATGAAATAAATAAAAAAGAAGAAAAGAAAGGGATACAGAAAGAAGGAAAGAAAATAAGAACGGGAGAAGAAATGAAGCAACAGAAAAAGAAAGGGTGGGAAAAATAAAAAAAAACAAGGACAGAAATAACAACAAAAAATAAGTAAATGAGCACCATAAAGAGAAATGAAGTCAACTGAGAAAGGAATAAGAAAGGAAACAAACAAATAAAGCAGGATCAAAACAAACAAACAAACGGAAACATATAAATAAAGAAGGCAGGAAACAAGCCGAAGAAAAAATATGGAGGAACCAAGGAAATAAAGGAGGATCCAGAAAACAAACAGGCGGAAATAAATAAAAAAGGAAAGAAAGAAAGAAAGAAACAAAGAAAGGAAGAAGAAGGAAGACGACAAGAAAGATGGCGAGCCGCGGTTTATTTTTATGTAACCAGTGACTTGGGATCAAGTGGATTTTTAGTTCAAAGCAATATGTGAAGCATCAAGCCATGAAGGCGTATGTGGAAGTGGAGGTGTAGCTCGGCAATTCTTGATCTATTCACTAGACGGAGGTGAGTGGTTCGCTTAACACACCGGCCGTTTTAACCCCAAACAAAGAGCCCTCGGTACCAATTGGACAGGAAGTATAGACTTCGTCGAGTAGCGAAATACTTTTGCCCCTGCTGGGAATCAAACCCCGGCCGCGCACCGTGTAGCCTAGTCGCTATACCGACTACAACTACTAACTGGCTACACAGTATTATATCCCAGAAGACAGACTATTCATTCATTAGCGTGTTCACAAGGACACGTCACTTTTTCCTATCCTAAGATGAATCTGGTTCATACAATCCCGCCTTGTTTACTTAATATCCACTGTAGTTTTATACAGCCATATAAACCTATATCTTAACGTTTCTGAATGGTCCTATTCTTTCTCATTTTCCTACTGAAAATTCTGTATGTGTTTGGGTTGTCTACCCGCATGCTATATGCCCCTCGCAGCCCCACTCTTCTTCACTTGTCATCCTAGTACTTTTTGGCAAGGCGTACAAATTACGAAGTTCCTCATTACACAGTTTTCTTAAGCCTCCTGTTGTGGTTGTATCTGGCACATGTAAAGCACAGCAACCCTTATAATCGCTATGCAATTTAAATTTCGCTTAAAGTTTTGCAGCGCCATATTGTATCGCCGAATCCTAATGACATCACACCAGTTACTCTTTCATTCATTCCTTCCATCTTTTTTTTTTTAATTCGCTTAGTGGGGGGTGGAGTCCAACTGGGTCCACTCGGCACGGCTGCCACTGATTGGCCTATTGTACCTGCCCCAGGTGATTATGATGATGGAGAATTTTGGAGGAATGAAGATTGGCAAGGGAAACCGAAGTACTAGGAGAAAACCCGCCCCAGCGCCACTTTGTCCACCACAAATCCCACTTGACCACACCCGGGATCGAACCCGGGCCCCCACGGTGGGAAGCCAGCGACTAACCGCTTGGGCTATGGCGCAGACTGTTCCTTCCATCTTCATTTTATTTTTTACTCCCCTTTTTCATTCTTTCTTCTTCCTTCTTTGTCCTTCCTCTTCCTGTCTCCGTTGATATCCAGAACTACACATTTAAGAAGTCAGCACCTGTAATGATTTCAGTAAGATCATGTTTAGTAATATCACCGAGTTGTGCTGCTGTTTCATTTTCAAAGTGTCCACAATTTCTTCTTATTATTATTCTCCTTCACTTGGTGGTATAAGCAATCAAGCCTGTTCTGGCTTCATTTGTTCGTTCTATTTCTGTGAAGTGCATGACGGGTATTCAAATATAAATGTGGAGTTCGCAAGCCCACCCACGCAACCTGCAACAAGGAGAACCACCTACATACACCTCCGCCTGTCCAGTAAGAGCGACCCTACAAACAGCTACGCTACCACCGGCAGTTACGTATTTTTATATTAGCTGTACTCGGTGTAACATACGCCGTTCGGGCAGGTCTTAAAGGTTACTGCTTACGTACCTATGTTTTTAATTTATTCATACATATATTTCATTTCGAGAGTCGCAATAGCGCAGCGACTGACTACGGGCTGGAGGCCGAGAGGCCGGAGTTCGAGACCCAGTAAGGGCAAGCGTTTTTTCTTCTCAAATTGGTCAAGACCGGTTCTGGGTTCTCATATCCAATGTTTACAGGGGGCTATTTTCCCCAAGGGGTAAAGCTGCTGGGGCGTGAAACCGACCACTCATCTCAAACTAGTGCAGAGGTTAAGAATATGTGGATTTATACATCCATTTCCCTATACGCTTTCATGGTGTAGTGCTCAGTCAGTTAAGCATAGGAACAACTTCACTTCTACCGCTATATATCATTTCATTCGATAAGACCCAGCACAGTAACAACCTACAGCGTTATCTCGTCCAACCGTTGCATTATTTCGGACATTCAACCTTGGTTTAATTGGTCTTCAAGCCGTTTTGCTTTTGCTTCAGC
Source organism: Cryptotermes secundus (assembly GCF_002891405.2). Classification (NCBI taxonomy): domain Eukaryota; kingdom Metazoa; phylum Arthropoda; class Insecta; order Blattodea; family Kalotermitidae; genus Cryptotermes; species Cryptotermes secundus. Next base: position 1,173,826 of record NW_019735471.1, on the reverse strand, counting down.
AGGATTGAAAAGATGAAATTGTCCATATCCTGGCTCACTTTTCCTCTTTTGGATTGATATGCGAGTCAAAATGGTAAATCTGTGTAACCGCGTCATTATTAAATTTAACACACGTATTAGGTTCTCTGTAGTTACTTGCTTCGAGTGTATCCCCTGTAAGCAGCTCTTATAATAGTTCCGTCAAGTGGCTCCCTCATCAGCAGTCCCGCGAACTTGTTGCAACTGGCGAGGATTGGAAACATATCTCATCTAGTTAGGCTATAGGCGCTATGAACGTGCTTCAATACATTTAATGAAAAAGACTTCCTTGTTCTATTATCAGCCAAGTTCTGGGTAGGAAACTATCCAACATACGGAAAACTTTACAATAGCTAACTTAATTTTTCAGTTATCAAATACAGTTTGTCACGTTTTCGAACCCGATATCGGAAGTTTTGCTGTATATGTACGCATTTCCTGAGACTGACTGTGTACTTGGATTGCAGTTGAGTATCGCTTCGGGCGTGGAACTTTGCGGCGTTTCCCTCTCTCAGCGTCGTGAATTATAGTTGTATTTCCAATAGCTTCCTCTCATGGCATTAAAATGGAGGAACTCAGAAAAAGAAAACAAAAATTTTCAGTCGGTATAATTATATCCCGGCAGAAATTGGAACCTCTGGAACCAGCGGCACCAAACTATAAGCCTATTGTCCTATTACTAAGATTATTTTATCTGATTTACTTTAATTTTCTTCCATCCATGACGTATTCATGTCAATAACACAGCTAGACGATAGATCACAGCAGGTATATGTCCTAATTTAAGGAGGAAGTGTGCCGCAGGATTGGGAAACCTTCAGAAATATCATCCTCACAAAATTAATTGATGAGACTTGGGTCGTTTCCGCACGGAGCCTTGCCTGTATGCAAATGCTAAACGGACGCGAGGAGCGCAACAATGGAGGCCTCTCTATGGTGATTAATTGTTGTTTGGTTATCGAACATCTGAAGCCCTGTCTCGGCGGGGGGCGCGAGATGACTGATTGCCCCGGGCAACAGCACCACACAAGTTTTATCGGGAAGGATCTGCTGTTACCACTTGCTGTACTACACAGATTTGCTGAAATACTTATCCATGCGAAGAAGTTCACTTGCAGGTCACAAGCCAAGTCCGACAGAAGACATTTCCTCTTCACTGTTTAACCACAATTATATTAATATAACTTCCCACCCCCCTGGCACTACAGCCCCAGTGGGCCTAGGCCTACCTCCATGAACTTCTCCGTTCACTTCGGTTTTTCTTGATCTTACACATTCGGTAGGACTCCTTGGGCGGGTGATCAGTTCGTCGCAAGGCCTCTGCCTGTACACAAACACAGAAAAACGCGCACACACAAACTAAACATCCATGCCCTGAATGGGATTCGAACCCACGATCCCGGTTTCCAAGCGAGCGATGACAGTACATGCCTTAGACCGCTCGGCTACTGTGACCGGCAATATGATCTTAAGAGCAGAATTTTCTAAGTAACTGACTAGGTCATGCCATAGCTCAGGTGGTTAGGCTCCGGGTTCGATCCCACATCAGGTCATATGGGATTTGTGGTGGACAAAGTGGCATTGGGGTAGGTTTTCTCCGAGTACTTCAATTTCCCCCGCCAATTCTCATTCCACCAAACGCTCCATAATCACCTGTGAATATCAACCAGGGCTGCTGTGTGTTGTGTTTACAGTGAGACTGTTATAAATCCGTTGCCAGGATATGACTAGTGAAGACTGAGAAGACTTAGCATGTCCTAGTGATTTGTGAAGTGGGTAAATTAGCGATAGCGCCGTAATTTATTGTGATTACGAGTGATTGTAAATCAGTGAACAATAAATCCAATTACCAATCCAAAACTCGTTATTATTAGTCACAGAGCCATGAACACCTGACAATAATTTCTGCCTCCATCGGGAGGAGAACCCCGATTCTCCTTTCATCCAGCCCACACCCTAGCCACTACCGCAGTTTTCTACATTCACACCTGTATGTTCAGCCTCACCGTTGGATGTAAGCTTCCCACAGTAGCGAAAGCACTCCACTTCATCAGAACGTGTTTGCACGAGACGAGAGCTTTAACCCTGACAACGCTGATAGCTAGGTGTCCCGTTGGGAAACCGTCTTTCGCGTCTGGATGAATACCTTTCTTATTTAACATTGTCAGTACAAATAAATCTGTTTCGGCATTTCTTTACATAACAAATTATTAAGAGCGGAGCCGGGATAGCTCAGTCGGTATAGCGACTTGCTACGGACTAGATGACAGAGGGATCGGAGTTCGAATCCCGATAGGGCCAAGAATTTTGTCTTCCCCACGTCCTCCAGACCACTTCTGTGGTCCACCCAACCTCCTATTCAATGCCTACCGGGTTTTCTTCCCCCTGGGTACATCGGCCGAGGCCTGAAGCTGACCACTGACCTTCAACTAATGCTGAGGTCAAGAACATTTGGATTTATACATCCACTCCCCCATACGCCTTCATGGTGTAGAGCTTAATTTGTTAAGCACAGGGACAACTTTATTACAGTTACCTTAAAATCTTGTAGGTTTAAACGCCGTGTAGTTCGAAGAAAGTCCGAGGTTTCGGAGAAATATATCGCCTCCATCTTCATCGTTGTCACATCTTGCCGCCTGATCCTGCGGATTTCTTGCTTAGATTCCCCTTCGACCCTGATGATTTAGGAGCTAGCGATATGTTTCTCCGAAACGTCAGTCTTTCTCAGAATTATATGGTGTTACAACACGGAGAGCCCCAATCTTCGTAATCACTTTGGTGAGAAACTCAGATTCAGATATATGTTTATTCTCCGTGGATGTTCAAAAGCGGGAAATTTCGTGAACAGACAGTTGTCAAGATAATGCGGCATATTTGCATGGGTTTCAGCATGACCGCCTCTGTGGTCTAGTTGTCAGCGTTCCTGGCTACAGATCCAGAGGTCCGGGTTCGATTCCCGGTGCTACCAGATTTTCTGAGAAGTAGTGGGTCTGGAACGGGGTCCACTCAGCCTCGTGATGATAATTAAGGAGCTATTTCAAGGAAATAGCGGCTCCGATCTAGAAAACCGAAATTAACGGCCGTGGGGATTCGTTGCGCTGACGACGCAAAAGTTGGCACTAAACTTCGCCGACAAGCGGCGGTCGGTATAGTTCGCTTGCGGAATAAAATCACAGAGTTTTCAGCATTGCTTCGCTCTTATTCATCGCATCTCTTTCAGCGGTGCGATAGCGCTGATCTGACAGCACAGTTTTACACACGTCGGTTTGGAAATTGGGGACTTGAAGAAAATATTTCAAGAGTTATACCTTCTTGGCTACAACGCTGTGTAGTCTAGTGGAAGTCAACAGGCGTTTCGGAGAAACATATAGCCTCCATCTTCAAGGTCGAAAATAAGCCAAGAAAGAAAGCAGCTTGAAACAGCAATCAGAGCCCGGACTACGTGACCTTTATAGCAGAAGATAGAATTCTACAGTCCCCACCGCGAGAACCTTAGATCATCAAAAGGAAGTTCTTTACGTGTATTTATATGTACCGAAGAGAAATGAAGTGACGGGAGGCTGGAGAAAACTGCATAATGAGGAGCTTCATAACTTGTACTCTCCTCAAAGTATAATTAGAATGATCAAGTCAAGGACAATGAAATGAGCAGGGAATGTAGCACGAATGGGGCGAAGAGGTATGCATGTAGAATACTGGTGTGAAAGCCAGAAAGAACGGGATCACTAGGCAGACCAACAAGTAGGCGAATGGATATTATTAAAATGGATCTTAGAGAGACAGAATTGGGTGGTACTCACTGGATTTGCTTGTGGTAGGGACCAGTGGAGGGCTCAACTGAACACAGTTGCGAACTTTCGGGTTCCACAAAATGATTGGAAATTCTTGAATAGCTTCACAATTGGCGGCTTCTCAAGGAGGCCTCAACTCCATTAAGTTGGTTAGTTAATTAGTTAGTTAGACTCGAGAAATTATAATGCCGCAACACATATTGTAAAATGTGAATCACATAAGCTGGAAAAATATGATATTCATGTTATTGCTTTAGGTACAAGGCTATTTTGATAATAGGAGAGAACTAACATATCGGAAATGAGAACTCTAGTAGCCCCAAGGCTTCACAGAATGAAGTAGTCTGAAGAGAAAGCATACATTTTATTCCAATTTATGCATATGACACAGAACCCCGTTTCATCCACACGGATTTAGAATTTACTAGATTTCAGATCTTGTTCTACGAAATCCACGAAGAATGTATAGCGATACGAATTTGAAATAAACTGATTCTGACGATGTAAAGTGGATTAAACTGTGTAAGATTTGAAACTGGTCCAGGAAGGGGTCCAATGAAGGAATTAAAACTTCCCTTTCCATAAATGCGATGTACTGAGGGCTACTCAACTAACTGAAAGACTAGGTCTATTGCCTGTTTATGGTAGACCCTGCACTGCGAAATGAGTAATTTAATTTAACAGTTTAATTCATTAACAAGACAGCTAATTATTTACTAACTTATTCAGGCAGTACGACAGCTCAGGCTGCTTGTGGCAGTACCCCCCACCCTGGAGACCACAGTTCTGTCCTAGGTAGTCCATGTGGAAATCGCGGTGAGGTGTTAGAGATGTCGGTTTTTCTCCTGGCACTTAGGTTTCCTTACCCCTGTCAGATATTCTTCCACAAAAGTTCCACTCACCTATAATCAGGGGCTAATAGACCACGGCCATTTGAGGCGGCAGTGGCGAATTCCTCAGCTAATTCCTTAAGCATCTAATTACTTCCCACAGAATTACTGGGTTTCTGGACATTTTCCCCATCGTCCGGTATACTAGAAAACAGAAAATACGACTTTTCGGAAACTGGATCTGTTTCCGTCCTCAGGTGAGGGGGGAAGACACCTACTCAGCTGGACCACTTAGAAAGAGTTAATTTCAATCACTGTACAACCCTTGTCAGTTTCTTTTTTTAAATTCGTTTAGTATGGGGTGGAGTCCAACTGGGTCCACTCGGCACTGCGGCCACTGATTGGCCTATTATGCCTGACCCAGGTGATTATGATGATGGAGCAATTGGTGGAATGAAGATTGGCAGGGGAAACCGAAGTACTCGGAGAAAACCCGCACCAGCGCCACTTTGTCCACCACAAATCTCACTTGACCAGACCCGGGATCGAACCCGGGCCGCCATGGTGGGAAGCCAACGACTAACCGCTTGAGCTATGGCGCGGCCCAACCCCTGTAAAAGTCAGTCACCTGAGACCAGGCTAATTAGGCGGGAGATAACAAGGATATATGCAATAAAAATTGTGATAGAGCACTCACATGCGTGAAATCGGATGGAAGAGGAGGTAGAAATTTGTGCTACAAACCAAGTCAGCATAACCAAGTGCATGGACACCAATGCACAGGAATGGGGGGAAAGAATTGTTAAGATATCCAGTACCTACTACTAGCGCCGTCTGTGGAGTAAACCTGAACACTCGAGACTGAAACCTCATGGAAACCCATGAACCCTTTAGAGCAGGCATGTCAAACTCAACTTGTACAGAGGGCCACCTCAGCCCTATAAATAATAGTCCAGGGCCGCACTTCAAAATAGAAATATACATTAGGTTTTGATACAAGGAAATTTAATTCTATTTATTATTTAGGAATAATTTCAATATAATTACCTAAAGTCACATATCTTACAGTTTTAAAAAGCAAGAGAATATCATTTTCTGACAAGTATCAAACAAACATATACAAGAAAACTCGTAGTTGATAATTTAATGTTTAATTATAACCTTTATACGTTCATCACAATGTAACATCAGCACCTGTCGCTGTGTGAAAATGAACTGAATGACAATGTACAAGAGACCACCGGACTAGTAGGAAGGTGTATCTTGTCTCAATGGTCATAAAAGTGAAAGTTTGCTAGCAGCCCATTAGACAATGACTGGGGGTTGCAAGCTAGTTTTGAAGGTAGAAATCCCTTGCACTTGTCTGTCAGTTGCCATCCTCCTTGCATTCTTACTACGCCTCCAAAAGGGATTCTTAGAAATACTTGGGGTGGTGAGGCTGTGCGGATTTTAGTGCATTAACCTTCTGAAATACAACAGTTTGTCCTTCACGAACTTTACAAACCGTTAGTTGGAAAACCCTTCTGCAATTCTGAGAATCACTTTTCCTTCAGCCTGCTAATTTATGTCTGCGTGAGATTTCTTCTTTTCTGGTCTGTTGGAAAATTGTCTTTACAAAAAATATTTCTACTAAAATTTTAATATTGATTTTAATATCAATTAGCTCTAAAAGTTGAGGAGCCGCACTTTGTGGCTATGGGGGCCGCATGCGGCCCGCGGGTCGCAAGTTTGATACGGCTGTTTTAGAGTCTAATTACTTATTTAGTTAGGCGTTTACCTTTTCATGCTGGTTAGTTGATTTGTTGTTTAGTTTTTTCCCGTAATTAGTTGATTATTTACTCAGTCAGTCTGGAAATTAGCTAAGTTAGTTGTATTCTGTTAACATTTAAAATGAACATTGCCGTAAGATAAATTATATTATTATTACTGGCTACTGATCACAGTGGCCGCAAGGTCTAAGGCATAAACCGTCTTCACCCGCTCGAACGCTGGGGTCCTATATTCGAATTCCACTCAAGGTATGCTTGTCTGTGTGAGTCTATTCTGTGTATAGGTAAAGGCCTTGCGACGGCTGATCCCCCGTCTGAGTAGTGCTACAGACTGTGTATAGGATTAAGAAACTGAAGAAAGCGGTCAAGGTCCAACAAAGGGCTGTAGAGACATAGATAGATATCTAATTAGATAGATGATTAGTTACTTTAATTTTAACGATTAGTTAAGTTAGTTTGTCTGCTGTTAACATTTTCAATGAAATTCATCCTTTTCTGCAAATTTTCTTAATGTTCGCTGGTTCTGTGATCGTCTTTCACCGTCACGTGACATTCGCATCTGTGTTTATAAAATGAATTACTGCAAAAGAGTAATAAAAATATAAATAGTCCGCAGCTTCTGCACTCTCGTACTGACGTCCGTCACGGACTGATTTATACCTTAGTTCTAATCAATCAGTTTTCTACATGCCCTGCTTTATTACCTGGAGACTGTCAACTGACTGATGACATGACAGTGTTGGGTGCCCGCTGACATTGGTTGCAGCATGGAGCGTCACGTGAAACAAAACAAGACTGATTACTGTACTTGCCTTCCAAGAAATCTGTCCTTCCTATTATGAAACACTATTGCTGATAAGTGGAACAATGAATTAAGACCATCAGGCCTCAAATATTAAACCTCTGCATCTCAGATCCTATATTTACTTCAGAAGTCATTATAATTTAGTGAATAAAGTGCTGGAGATCAATTCCTGGTAGGGTCTTTGGAACGTGTTCTGTTTCCACGACGGTTCAGTGGCGCCTAACTGCCTCCTATCAAGTTTCAACTCCACACACCTCTACAGTAAGTTGTCACAGGGATATATTCACCGTCGTCCGTTATTTAAGAATGCTTTATCATCTATAACGCCACCGATGGTGTCTCCACCTTTTTGTGGTGGTGGGGTTTGAATGTTCCCGAGACTCTGAGAGCTATGCCGGCGGTAGCGTAGCTACTTGTAGGATCACACATGCCGACCAGGTGAACGGGTAGGAGACAGACGAAGAGGAATACCCTGGTCCTCCAGGTTGGGTGTTGGACGTGAGGCTAACAACCTCACACTGTAAAAACTAAATTGTTCAGGAACAAGATAATCAGCCTCGAATGGGTGGAGGCAGATTGTTCTGGAGGCTAAAGCTCGCCCTGAGCTGTAGGAATAATTTCAATATAAGAAGGAAGGAAGGAACGAAGGAAGGAAGGAAGGAAGGAAGGAAGTATCATCTATACAAATTCATGTAGGTGTAATGTGACATTAGAGAAAAAGATATCGCATTTGAGGTGCTCATAGCAGTGATTGTGGTCAGTCTTCTGGGATATCATGCAATCAACTGACGCTTTCAGCCTTCTTCATGTTAGTCTCTTATTTGGATTAATGATAGACCTTGAAGATGGAGACGATATTTCCCTTTTGGAAACGTCGTTTGATTTTCACTGGACTAGAGGACATTATATCCCAGAAAACACAATACTTCAGACCGCATCTGTGGTCTAGTGGTCAGCGTTACTGGTTACAGATCCAGAGGTCCGGGTACAATTCCCGGAGCTACCAGATTTTTTTCTGAGAAGTAATGGGTCTGGAACGGAGTCCACTCAGCCTCGTGATCATAATTGAGGAGCTATTTCAAGGAAATAGCGGCTCCGGTCTAGAAAAGCTAAATTAACGGCCGTGAGGATTCATTGCGCACACCACGCGATACCCTCTATCCGCAAATTTGGCACTAAACTTCGCCGACAAGATGCGGTCGCTCGGTCGGTATAGTTCGCCTGCGGACTAAAATCATGGAGTTTGCTTTTTGTTTGTTTGTTACTGTGAATGAGCCAGTTATGCCGTACTCTAAGGTACCATCCCTTCAATCACAAATGTCCTGACAGGACATCCGATAACTTTTTCGAGATGTGAAGCTAGCACATCCTTAATAAGGGAGCCAGGATAGCTAGGTACGGACTGTATGACGTAAGATTCCCGAACCCTTGTTCGATTCCCGACAAGGGACAGAAATTATTAACTTCTCATTAAAGTTCAGACGGGCTCTAGGGCGCATCCAGCCCCATATACAACGGCTGTTTCCCTGGTTGCAAATGGGTAAGGGCGTGACTGTGAACATTCTCCTCCATCTAGCGCCAGGTTAACAGTAGTAAAACTGTTCCTCCACTTCCCATACGTCTTCATTGTGTTGTGCTTTATTAATTAAACCCAGGGATAAATTTAACTTTATATTTGCCTACAGTGGCATGTACTGACTTCGCTCGCTTGGAAACCGGGATCGTGGATTCGAATCCCACTCAGGGCATGGATTTTTAGTTTGTGTGTGTGTGCGTTTTTCTGTGTTTGTGTACAGGTAGAGGCCTTGCGACCAGCTGATCACCCGCCCAGGGAGTCCTACCGAATGTGTAAGATCTAGAAAAACCGAAGTGAACGGAGAAGTTCATGGAGGTAGACCTAAACCCACTGGGACTGTAGTGCCAAGGAGAAAACAAATTGTCTACAGTGACATCTGATCATAACGAAATGTCTTTTTTGAGAAACTGATAGTCGTCCAGCTATTTAAGAGATTTGAAGCGTTTTGTACAACTAGATGAATCATTTTTGAAGCCATAGAAGCCTAATATAATCCCTATCCTGATCCAGATGAATCCATTGCCTACCCTTAACCATATTTCTTTAATAATATCCCGCCATCTACGTCAAGTTTTCCAGGTGCCTATTTCTTTAACGTATCTCTACTAAAATTTTGTATATATTTTTCTTTTCGTCCGTACATCCTACATGTCCATTTCATGTCCACCTTGAAATGATCATTTTAATAATACCTGGAAAGGAGTACAAATTATGAAGCTTCTAAATGCACACGTAATTCTAGTCTCTTATTCCTTAATTTCTTTTATCTCCAAACATTCTCCTCAGCACACGACTAAAATATTTAATTTCAAAACTGAAATTGAAGAACTTAAACAGGAATGATATATAACCACATTTAACACAGACATCAAACTGTCTTGCAGATATGTTATCGGAATACCAGTTTGACTTTGGTAGTCCTTAGACCTGTAGGCTTGTGTAAAGAAATCTAACAGAACCTGTCCAAACATTTGGTTTGCCGGTCATTGGCAGTAGCATTTCTCGGCAGGTGTCTGCTTGACAACCGCAGTGACATCCAAACGAACCATTACTCACTGAGATATGCAAATGCTTCATCCGTCTGGTTGCTACTGTGACACAGATTGCAGGTGTGGCACATCAATGGGACAATTTGTAACCTGCACCAAAAGAATAAGTGATTCAAGGGACAGGTGTCCTACAGGGCGTTTCACAGGTAAACAAACAGAATAGAAGATATTCATGAAAGTGTAGGAGATCGTAAACAGTGAGACCCAGGAATCGAATTCAGCCCCGAAAGGACAGAAAGCAAGATTGCTGGAACCAATATGTACAATTTATGGGAGCGGTTGTTATGAAATATTCTGTCTTCTGGGATATAAAGCCATGTAGTTGGCCGCGCCATAGCTCAAGCGGTTAGTCGCTGGCTTCCAACCGCGGCGGCCCGAGTTCGATCCCGTGTCTGGTCAAGTGGGATTTGTGGTGGACAAAGTGGCACTGGGGCGAGTTTTCTCCAAGTACTTCGGTTTCCCCTGCCAATCTTCATTCCACCAATTGCTCCACAATCACCCTCACCTATCATCTGGGGCTGGTATAATAGGCCAGAAGTGACCACACTACAAAGGACTTAGTCCCACCCCACTAGCAATAAAAAGAAGCCGTGTAGTCTGTTGAAAGTCAACCAGCGTTGTGGAGCAACAAGGTCGAAGAATAAGCCAAGCAAGAGACCTAGGTCTCTGCCGTCACCGAAGAGCCTAATAGGCCCCTGCAACAATGCGCAAAACTGACTTTTCGCTGGCACACACAGATTGGATACACTGTTCAACAGTGAACATATATACTGAACAAAAGTAGCCAGTTCTTATGAACGCTGTGGTGCTGAAAACGAATATGAAAACGTAAATTGAAAATTAGCTCTAGTTTTCATTTTATACAGGTTGGTAGAAATAAAGCAAGAGTACGGGAAATTTACGCCAAGTCAGGGAAAACTGCAACACTGTGATGGCAACACTGTAGGAATTCCCTCGATTAAGTGATGCGAAAGTCAAAGAGGGTAACTTTTATAGGTCCACAGATTTTGGAGCTTTTCAGAGACCACCAGTTCAATGAATTCCTACATGGTGACGGGAAAGCTGCGTGGGAAAGTTTTAAGTGTGTTTCTTCGCAGTTCCTAGAAGAAAATACAGAGCACCGAATTACAGCGATAGCGCTGTACTGAGTGTGATTAAGAGGACTTGTAATTAAAGCGGCAATAAATCCAGTCATGCGAAATAGAACCTGTTATTTTCGTCACGCTACCTCCCTACACGTGACAATACAGAGCGCAAATGAATTTAAAATCCCAAAATTGAAAGCATTTACAAATTTTCAATCAATTTGTTGAACAGTGATGTCGAGTAAATGTATCTATATTGTGGCAGTTACGAGTACACCCGTTGCTGGACAACGACAGCGGAATAAGCAGTTATACAACAGCAGTTACTAAGTAACGGCTCCGCAAACAAGCATGTCTCCATGGCAACAAGAGAATATAGCAATAATGGGAGCGGTGTCTTCAATAGCTGGGGTTGAGTTGTGAGCTTTTTCTGTGAGAATCTGGTAGCTGAGGCACGAGACAGATCGGGAATCCAGATGAAGTGGAACGTCTGCCCTTGAAAGCCGCTACCGAGCAACAAATTGAGAAGACCTAGTGTTTCCTATAGTGATCTGTGAGGTGTGTAGAGAACAGTGAGAGTTTAGTCCTCATTTGTAGTTACGGGTTCTGTGACTTCAATGAATCCGGGTACCAATCCGAACCCCGTCTATAGTCACTCAACCATGTGGCAATATCTTAGGGGTTTGGGGTATAACGAAGTTAGAGAACATCCGAGCTAATTCCACTGAGCAAGAAAATCCAATATCCATGCTGCTGGTCAAGAAATTCCCTTTTCGTATTAATCCCCAAATTTCATTTTCATGATTACTAGAGTGCACCATCCGAGATGATCCACAACCAGGCGAAACTCTTCAAAGTCTCAAACTCTATTTCTTCGAGATATATTTTAACATTGTTCTACCATGGTAAACATGAGTTTTTAATTAATTAAGCGCCGGTCACGGTAGCCGAGCGGTCTAAGGCATGTACTGTCTTCGCTCGCTTGGAAACCGGGATCGTGGGTTCGAATCCCACTCAGGGCATGGATGTTTGTGTGCGTTTTTCTGTGTTTGTCTACAGGTAGAGGCCTTGCGACGAGCTGATCACTCGCCCAAGGAGTCCTACCGAATGTGTAAGATCTAGAAAACCCGAAGTGAACGAAGTTCATGGAGGTAGGCCTAGGCTCACTGAGGCTGTAGTGCCAAGGAAAAAAAAAAGCGCCACGCTGTGAAGACACACGGAAGAGTGGGAGTATTCTTAATGTCAACATTAGACAGAGGTGAGTGGTTAGCTTCATGCTCTGGTCGCTTTACCCCCATTGGAGAGGGAGCTGGGTGAGGCCCTTTTCCCCCAATTTTCACACCACAAATCCTGCCTATCTCAGCATTTACAGTGAAATGTAAATGACGCATGAGGATACAAAGGAGCTGATGGGAATGTCCTGCTAGCGTAAACCGTCACAGCCGGCAACAGAAATTTGGATCGAAACAATCCGTACTGGATTACAGAGTTTCCACATGCGCTCTTTAAACCTTGGATTTTTGGACGCTCCTGAGTATTACGAACAATGAAGACAGCGACATTAAAAATATGAAGAACAATTTATATACCACATTTGCTTTGATTAATACGCCTCCTTGATTTTGAGACTGGTGCTGGTGTTGCTGCCACTTCAGAAGTTTGTGCTTGCGCTATTTTGTCATTACTGATTGCAGAAAATCAAAGAGTGGAAGCTTGGGGTGCCCTTCCACTAAAGTGAGATTCACACGTAATTTAATGATTATCTCAAAATAAATTCTCGAGTGGAACCATACGGACAGAGAAACAGCAATAAAATCACAGCCTCCGATACATGCACAGTGTGTAGAAAAAAAAACTCCGTGGTCTGCAGTCCGCAAGCGAACTATACCGCTTGTCGGCGAAGTTAGTGCCAACTTTTGCGGATAGAGGATGTCACGTGGTCAGCGCAACGGATCCCCACGGCCGTAAATCTCAGTTTTCTAAACCGGAGCCGCTATTTCCTTGAAATAGCTCCTCAAATAACTTCAGGAGGCTGAGTGGACCCCGTTCCAGACCCACTACTTCTCAGAAAGTCTGGTAGCGCTGCGAATCGAACCCGGACCTCTGGATCTGTAAGCAGAACTCTGACCACTAGAACACAGAGGCGGTCACATCGTGTAGAAAACGCATAATAATTCCGATAACCATCTCCCAGGGCTGGAAGCCGGGTGAGCTCCATCAGTACATAGGCGGGTTACGCGATGGACTGCCGGAGTTCGATTACAGACAGGGTAGGAGATTTTTCTCTACTTCACAACGTCCAGCAAGGGCTCACCCAGCCTCGTATCCGATGGATACGCTGGCTTTCTCCCCAGGAGTATGGCGGCCAGGACGGGAAGCTGATCACTCACCTTCATCTATTGCCGAGGTCAAGAATGATGGAGCTATACCTCCACTTCCCGACACTTCCTCATGGCTTGGCGCTTAATTAATTAAGCACAAGAACAACTTTATGTCCACCTTTCACCTTCTTCTTCGTGACTGAAATGAGATGCCTCACTCGCTTAGCCCACTGTTGCAGGCAAGGGCTGGGACACAATGTAAGAGGCCTGACGAACAGCACAATGCTCACTTAGCCTCCTCCAGAGCACCAATATGTCATTACACATTGTTCCCAGGCACGGTAGTTTCGGCAAGTAGCAGGCAGCGGCCTGCACGGTAGCTTGCTCGTCTTGATGGAATTTTACTGGCTTATCAGAGTCTCATCAGACCTGTCTGGGTGACCGTATCGCCGGATTCTCTGTCTGCCAATTAATAACTTCATGGTTCAGGGTCTCCCTTAAAGAGTTGCTCTTTACACAGCTGATCAAGACGTTCCTGGCTGATTGAATAACGCCGTAGTGCTCAACATTTATTGCGCAGTTGACAGTTATTCAGCTGATCAAGAAATTACTGCTCATCCAAAGTCAAAGTCACATTACGAGTGACGGTCAGTCAGTAAGTACTGACGTGTGACTAGATATTTATTACTGTTTGACGGTTACGGGCTTCTATTTGTGGGGCGCCCTCTCTGACGAGAGGACGGGTCTGTCTTTTTATATGCTGTTGGTCCTTGCCAGCGCAATCTTTCTAGGGTCCGAGTCTCTTGGGTCTCGTGACCATATTTTGCTGTCTCAGATTTGAGACTTCCTTTTTCGTCGCCTTGTACTACTCGCAGGGTCACGGTGGAGGTATTCGACACCGCCTCCACGCGGGGGTACCCATTGCCAAGAAGTGATTCTGTAAACATCAGCCGTTGCTTGGTAATGCCCACAAGATACGCACAAGCAGTGATAGAACAACAGAGTTCTGAAACCCGTTTATAAGCAATGGATCGGTAACACACTTCTACAACAATAGGGGTATTGTTGGAAACGATGTTTCATAGTCGGTCCGTCAAAAGTTCTTATAAAGAAGAGTTCAGTTGAGAATCATCAGTCAACCTGTGTGGAGGCGGGCTCGAATACTTCCACCGTGACCCTGCGAGTCATAGAAGGCGATAAAAAGGGAAGTCTCAAATCTGAGGCAGTAAAATATGGCCGCGAGTCCCAAGGGACTCGGACCCGAGAAAGACTTCGCTGGCAACGGCCAGCAGCACATACAAAAGACAGACCCGTCCTCTCGTCAGGGAGGGCGCACCACAAAAAACGAGACCGTGATTGTCAAACAGTAATAAATATCTGGCCACGAGCTCCAGATGGGGTTCGACACCAGGACGTACTGACTGACTGACCGTCAGTCGCAATGTGACTTTGACTTTGACTTTGATTTGAGAATCGGCAGTCGAGTTCCGGAATTTCAAGTGAGCGAATTCGGTTAAGGGTTGGAAGTTGAGTCGAGCTCTGCAAGGGAGGCTTAGAAGAGACGGCGCTATAGTTGAGTTGACAGCTGACAAGAGTTCATTTGCAGGACATTCGCCGGACAGTAACGACGTAAGCGTGGGAAGCTAAAGATTCTGAACTGTTAGAAACCGTTGCTGGGGAACGGCTGTTGAAGGTACAGCATTCTGGGAAAATGCTTAGCAGGTGCTGTGGCGATTTTTAAAGTGTAGAGATTAGCGGTAGAGCTGTAATTACTTGTAGTTCATAGTGGTGTATAAAAGTGGTCAACAAATCCATTCACACAATCCATACCTTGTCTATAGTCACGCCCCTAAATACATGACAATATATGAAGCCCGCAACTGGACACTACCCTAAACAAGCTTAATCTAGTCCAACCCTTCACACAATATTTCTGTGAGAGCAATTTAATATTATCCCCCCATGTAGGCCTATTTGCAGGAATCCAAAATGATACCATCTCTTATGGTTTCCTGCCTAAAATACTGCGTTCATTTCTCGCATACTTCGTGCATACTGCATATCCTCCTGATATAAGCATCCCAGCAATTTTAGGGGAAGTGAAGGAATTATCAAATTCATCATATTATTTTCTTCATTATCTGATTGCTTTCACCCTCTCTCACGTCCAAATATCTCCTATCACTTGGTTCTCAGACACTCCAAATATGGCCATGTTGAACTCTCACGTTACGGAAAGAAGTTTCTCAATCATACAAAACAAGAGATAAAATCAAAGTTTTTTTTAACGTTTATGCTTTCAGTTAGGACATGTGAAGATAACATATTCCGAACTGAAAGATATAATTTCCCTTTCAAATATGTATTACCATTGTTCTCTGTATATCACGAGTTTTCACACTCTCCCCTCCCCCACTTTTGTTGTTGCTTGAAGCCGAGAGTTAGAAATACACCACAAACATATTGTCCTTATAAAATCCTAACAAACTGGCAATCTGTTCCTTTCTGATTTGTTCTAGGGGGAGAAGAACAAACTCATCGTTTTTCTTAATCTGCCCTGGTAAATGTCGGAAGATAACCTTAAAGTAGGACACGACCACTTCCTTCAAACTTTTCTAATCCACTATTCACTACCGTCCTGCTATTCGATACAACATAGTCTGAACTACTTTTCTAGCTGTTTTCCTCAATCCCTCCAGGTAAATATTAGGAGAAAGCCTCAAAGTAGGCCACGACCATTTTACCCCAGTTCATTATTCACTATGATTCCTCTATTCGACGCTATATAATCTGAACTATTGACATCGTCTTTAAATAAATTTGAAGTAAATAAGAACTCTGTTCATGTAGTATTTTTTTTCTTTTGGCACTACAGCCCCAATTTGGGTCTTGGCCTACCTCTATGAAACTCTCCGCTTCACTTCGGTTTACTAGATCTTAGGCATTCGGTAGAACTCCGTGGGCGGGTGATCAGCTCATTGCAAGACCTCTACCTGCATACAACCACAGAAAAAGAACACATACACAAACACCAAACATCCATGCCCTGAATGGGATTCGAACCCACAATCCCGGCTTCTGAACGATCGAAGACTACCGTCACCGGCTCATGCACTAATTATTAAATAAAAATAAACTTTAAAAGCTTTTATAAATAATGCAACTCCTGAGTATAGTCTAAAACGCACCGAAACGTACAAGGTTCCTAAATATTAAGATTAATTCTATTTTATAATTATAATAAAATAATGCGTACAGTGAAGGAATTCGGGAGTGACCATCTGTTCTCAAAATGACGTTTCGTGGCAGTAACAAGGCTTTGTCCTGTTTTCAGAACTTCCAGCATGTTTCAGCATCTCGTCAGCATCACGTTGCTGTAACAATGGCTCAGACATGTGAGCTGCGATAACAATGGACAGAGCATGAAAAGCGTCGTGATGGAGACGTGACCGTACGTTGCACTGGTGCTCGTCCGCTATCTCGGCGCTGCACGGTCCTCTGCTCAGCGCTACAGGGGAACATGTCCACTTTTTCAAATCTATGGTTCGTAAGAATTTGTGTATCTTAAGCGAAAGCACGTTGCATGAATATGAGATAAATCCGGATGAAACAAAGTATATTAATTTATTTTCGAAAGAAAATAAACAAGTTTCTTTACAGTTATTGTGTAATCAAGGTAAACGAACCAAAGTCCACACAAACAACTTTCACCCTCAGAAAAGGCACTTACCCCACAGTGCAAATAAATCACATCAACGTACAACCAAAAGAACAGGTCAAATATATAGGATTAACCTTTGACAACAAACTAAACTGGAGACAACACATAATCAAGAAAAGAAAACAGATGGACCAAAAAACCAAAGAACTCAACTGGCTCATAGGAACAAAATCCCACCTCTCCATCGAAAACAATTTACTAATCTACAAAATAGTCATCAAGCCTATATGGACATATGGCATAGGACTCTTGGGGCTGCGCCAGCAAATCCAACGTCGCCATTATACAGCGTGCCCAGTCCAAAATACTCCGATCCATCACGAACGCACCAGGGTATGTATCCAACCACACTCCACATACAGGTCTAAAAACTCCTTATGTAACGGAAGTCATCCAAGGAAACAGCACCAAGTACTTCAACAAACTAGAAAATCACTCCAACCAACTTCTTCAACCACTACTACGGCCTCATGAAAATCGAAGACTCAAAAGAATTTGGCCACCAGATTTAAGGAACTGAGGAAAACACCACTGGATGTTTATTCCGCTCACGCCAGAGAGTGTACAATAAATAGTTATTAAATTGTACACCAATCAGCTCATTAACTTATAGATTGTACAATCTGATTGTCAATAAAGGAGAAAAAAAGAGTTATTGTGTGTTTGGACATCTTCCATCGTCCTGCTTTTAATTTGAAACGCGACGTTTCGGAGAATGGATTCTGTCTCCATCTTCAGATGAAATCATATTCAGTTGGGCCCAATCGACTGAGCTAGTCCCTATCTCAGAAGTGGGTTTTTACCTGAAAACGGAGACAGATTCCAGACCACGAAACGTGGTGTTATAAACAAAAATCAAGATGAAGTATAACGTCCAACAACATAATAATTTTACTAATATACCATTGTCATAATGTTTTGGATCTTGTGTATCTTCACAGTTGCTTATCTTTATGTACTTCTTAAATTTATATTTATTTTACTTCCTATTCAGGAGGATACAGAGGCCTTATGACATTCTACCAACACATTGTAGAATGTACATCCGCTGCTAAGTAATGACATTATGAACATTGCTTGTTGCTAGGCAATGACCGAGGAATAAGCAAATGAACGGCAGCTGTTGCTGAGTAACGTCTTCGCAAATAAACATGTTCCCACGGCAACTATTTGATTATAACAATGAGAAGTGGTGTTTTCTACGCGGTCCGTGTCAATGGGTTATAAACGGGCCAAATTCAGAATTTAGTCAGTAACCCGTGTGCATAATACGTGGAATAGAAGTTTAATAGGAACAAATGAAATCACTAGACACTAGACACTAGTTTATGTGTAAACCGCTTTCTCACAGTGACACACTTGTGAACTGATGACAACAAATAAAAATATGGGAAATAGAACTAAACAGAAATGATAGACTGTTATGAAAAATTGTACATCATTTAAAGTGGTTATCCCAAAGAGCCAACGGCCACACCATATTTAAAACACCAGTTCTTGTCCGATCACCGAAGTTAAGCAATATTGGGTGTGGAGTGTTGACCGCCTGGGAACACCACGTGTTATTGGCATTCCTTTTAAGGAGCCGGGATAGCGCAGGCTGTATACAGAGTGGCTAGTGGCTAGTGGCTAGAGGACCGAGGGGTAATAGTTCGAATCCCGATAAAGTTAAATTTCTCTTCTCCACGCCATCCAGACTGGCTCTGGGGTCCACAAAACCTCCTATCCAATGGGTATCAAGGACTCTTTCCCCTGGGTTAAAGTGGCCAGGGCGTGAAGCTGACCACTCACCTCCAACTAGTGCCGAGATCAAAAAACATGGACCTACATCCACTCTCCCATAAGTCTTCATGGAGTATAAGATAGCCACAGGGACAAATTTACCTTATCTTTTTACCCCAAAGCTTCACCCCTTCAATTTGATTTGTTCCATTCTGGTCCGTCACACTAACAAATTACAAAGACAAAACAACTCCGTCCAGTGTGAAGGAAGAAAATAAACTAAGGACGTTTGAGAATGAAGAGTTGAGGGAAATACTTGAACCTCAGAGAGAGAAAAGAGAAAACGGAACTAACCTCACAAAGATAAACTTCACAACTTCTACTTTTCATCCAGTACGACAACACTGATCAAATGAAAAAAATGAGAGGGAAACAGAAATGCTTAGAGAATTTCGGAATAGCAAAGATGATGATGATAGTTGTGGTAATACGAGTAAATACGATATTTGAGGTATATCAATTTTGTAAAAGCAGTGAGACCACTTGGCTCAGTCAGTAAAGTGACTAAGTTACGGGTTGGACGACAAGAGAATCTTTGATCGATTCCCTGCAAGGGCAGAGGCCTTTCCTTTCACTCTTAGTTCAGACTGACTTAGAGGATACCTAACGCCCTGTCCGGGGAGGGGGGTACCGGAAGATGTTATTCCTAGGATATAACGACCGTGGGAGTGACCAGATCTGATCACTAATTTCCATTTTATGGCGAGGCTAAGAATGCGTGAAGCTATTTCTTCATTCACCCATACGTCTCCATATTGCTTAATTTTTAATTATCACAGAAAACGTGTTAATTTTTTTCCCCTTTGTACTACAGCCCCAGTGGGCCTAGGCCTACCTCCATGAACTTCTCCGTTCACTTCGGTTTCTCTCGATCTTACACATTCGGTAGGACTCCTTGGGCGAGCGATCAGCTCGTCGCAAGACCTCTACCTTACACAAACACGGAAAAACGCACAAACGCAAACTAAACATCCATGCCCTACGTGGGATTCGAACACACGATCTCGGTTTCCAAGCAAGTGAAGCCAGTATATGCCTTAGACCCTCGGCTACCGTGACCGGCAACGTGTTAATTTGCCGGTCAATATTTTATGTAACAACGCTTTCTGAACTGCTTGTGCTACAGAGTTTAGAATAGGAGGAAGACTGAGAAGGAGAAAAATGAAAAAGGAAGCGGTCGTGATCTATTTTAATGTATTAATCAAATACAAATTATTTGCCTCGAGGTAGGAGGAGCACAAAGAAGAGTCTGACATTACAGACTACCTTCGGGGCAAACCTCCAATCCTGGACCTGAATGCTGCTGCCCCAACCGTGGATGAGAAAATCCTCAGGTTACTTACGACACTGTTTCGCTTCGAAGGTTATATGGAATCAAATGGGATGCAAAACTTTTAAAAAATGGCAATATGGGTTGCCACCTAATTCATGGTAGGCAATTTCATGGAGGGCCGGTCACGGTAGCCGAGCGATCTAAGGCATGCACTGTCTTCGCTCGCTCTGAAGCCGGGATCGTGGGTTCAAATCCCACTCAGGGTATGGACGTTTGTGTGCGTTTTTCTGTGTTTGTGTAAAGGTAGAGGCCTTGCGACGAGCTGATCACCCGCCCAAGGCGTCCTACCGAATGTGTAAGATCTAGAAAAACCGAAGTGAACGGAGAAGTTCATGGAGATAGGCCAAGGCCCACTGGGGCTGAGGCGCCAGGAAAATAAAATCTCATGGAGGAATTATATGTTTGCAGTACGTTACTATATGTTTACTTTGAAGTCAACCATCTACTGGCCAAGCAAAAGGAAAGCTGAAATGAGACGGTTCAGTGGTTTGTGAAATAGCCTATACCTTACATTCTAATTGTATAAATATTAACCAATTAAAATTAAACAATACTTGAAACCTGGTTCGTTTTTATGTAAAGAATTTTCTGGAAAGTAATATAAAGGTTTTTTTATTGCATCTGGATTATACAAGATGTATTGAAGTCACCCTGCATTAAGTGCGGTAAAATAAAGCATAAAGTTCTCCCTGTGCTTCAGTCATTAAGCACCACACCATGAAGACACATGGATGAGTGGAGTTACAGCTCCACCATTCTTGACCTCGGCACCAGATGGAAGTGAATGGTCAGCTTCAAGCCCATGCGAATGCGATAAAACATTAACGATAATTTAAATATAATATTGTGACATGACGCCTGAAGGCCGGAATATTGGAGCCAGAGGAGACTCCATTGCTAGACAACAGTTCGGTAAACAAGTTTCCGAGGCAATTCATACGCAAGCAACAATAGAGGAATATTTGGAAGGATATTTTCTATTCGGTACGAGCAAAGCGGCTATAAAGAAGAGTTCAGTTGAGAATCGTCAGTCGAGTTCCGGAGCTCCAAGTGAGCAGTTAGTCGAGAGTTTAGATCTGCAAGTAAGGCTAAGAAAATGGCGCTATGAGGTCACTGTGGAGCCGGGCTTTGAAGGGAAGACTTTATGTGTACTGTTGTATTTGGAATGTGTAATTCACTGAGACTCTTATAGTTCCTGTATTAAAAACAGTTTCCAGGACACGGACAGTGGAACAATAGCGCGTGTAACAGTGAACTGCATATTGTTGAAATAGCGACAGTGGTATATTTATTTGTAGTAGAGCTATAAGTGGTAAAAAGATCCAATAATCCGAAACCCCGTCTACAGTCACGCACCCCTAATTCGTGACAATATGAACATGTATTTGTAATTTAATTAACGACCAGTTCATTACCTCAGATTACACAGGGTGTTATATTAAGATGATTTTTTTTCCCCTTGGCACTACAGCCCCAGTGGGCCTAGGCCTACCTCCATGAACTTCTCCGTTCACTTCAATTTTTCTAGATCTTACATATTCGGTAGGACTCCTTGGGCGGGTGATCAGCTCGTCGCAAGGCCTCTACCTGTACACAAACACAGAAAAACGCACACACACACACACACACACAAACTAAACATCCATGTCTTGAGTGGGATTTGAACCCACGATCCCGGTTTCCAAGCGAGCGAAGACAGTGCATGCCTTAGACCGCTCAGCTACCGTGACCGGCATTAAGATGATTAGTAAATAATATATTGGAAGTAATGTGGAATGATTTGGGCGTTACCAAATGTGAAATACTGCCCTGGCATTTGCGTGGAGGAACCTCACTCGGGACAGTCGGTGGCTATGTAGAGATTCGAACCAGTTGTCACCCTCCTAAAAATCGGAAGCATCACTCGCTTGACCCAACTTGCTCTGTGTCTTAATTAAAAAAAAACACTACACGCTTCTCTCAGGCAACCTGTAGGGTAGTTAGTTGAGGCACTATGCTACAAGCCTGAAGGACACGGGTTTGATTCCCGATTAAGTCATTGGATTTTTCAAGTAACCTAACCCTTAAAGCCGCACTATGGCCCTGCGGTCGACTCAGCCTCTAACAGAAATGAGTACCAGAAATCTTCCTGGGGTGTAAAGGACGGATGGTGGGTAAGGCTGACAACTTTACCGCCATCTGTGAGGCGATTGTCTACAAAGTGCGGGACCCTCAACGTCTCACAATCACATGGGTCTCCACGGCTTGTTAAAGTGATAGCTTTAGCTTTATCTACAAGCTTATTTAGTGACAAAGAGGATAATACTAAAATAGGTTTTGGGCAGTTGCGATATGGAGTGGTTGAAAGTATTCAGGATATTGTACGATAGCCAATTATAATGTGAGCTTGGATTTTAATACCTGAATTTTATTTTCGTCATTGCTGTGTGTAAGAAAAGCGGTTTCGATTAGGAGGATGTGTCACTGTTGCGCGCAGTGATACCATGATTGTTGGAGTGTGGATTTATAGTCCCCGTGAGTGTTGGTATCTGCGTACTGCTGCCTCAAGTCATGAAACATGACAGTTGACCGTTAGTTGCTGCACTACAACACCCGGGCCGGGCTTCGGGCCCCGACAACTTCCAACCATGTTCAAAGAGCAGGCCTATAATGGCGTTATGGGTCAATTCCGGTCACGAAGATCGTCAGGTCGCGCGCTTACGCAGGTAAAAACGCACAAATGTACATATGCATCATCAAAATTATCGTCTTGAGATATCTTGAATTAAAATAGCCGGTAAATTCAAAAGTTAATATTATACGTAATAGTGTTTTCTGCATGACGCTGACCATATGCGAGAATGTACTTGAAACGGTAAATTCTGTAGTTAAAATCCCAATATTAATTCACATATGTGATTGTAATGTTGTAAAACTTTTACACAAGGTGTAGTTCATAAAAGTTCAACCCTCAGGTGCATTACCTACATTCTTAGGCTCTTTGCCAAAATGAGTTATCACTTATGGAGATGAGCCCTTCTTGAGAAGCTGCCAATTGTGCAGCTACTCAAGAAATTCCCAGCATTTTATGGAACCCGAAAGTTCATTACCGTGTTCACAAGAGCCTCCCACTGGTCCATATCCTGAGCCAGATCAATCCAATCCATACCATCCCATCCTATCTCTGTAAGATCCATTTTATGAAGAATGTCGTCTTCTGGGATGTGGCGCCGTGTAGACTGGAGTCTGCAGCCACCTGCTCACGCTGGTTCCTCGTTCGCTGATTTTTCTACCCTGAAGATGGAGACGATACGTTCCTCCGAAACGTTGGTTCACACAAGATCTACACGGCGCCACATGTATAGAACAGGCAGAGCTTTATAACTGCGCCCCTAATATGCCTTCATGGTGAGCTGTTTCGTGACAAGAAGTTGAGAACCATTTCCGTGCTCTATTCCTACCTGCATCTTATCTTGCAGATAATTGTGCATTGTCTACGAGAATGCCCTCCGCGCATGTCCATCTCCAGGAGCCTCGCTCTTGCCTGTCTGTGTCATTCTCCGGGTGCCGTGTATGGAGGTGCTGTATCAGACCTATAATTGGGCCTCCCGCGGGGCTGTTGAGTGACGTGACGGCCCGTGACGCGGCGCCAGGCGGATCCAAGACGGCTGATTGACTAAACGTGCGGCGGGTTCGAGACCTGCCACTTGCAACAGGCTGTTTCCACTCCCGTACACGCCTGTACACACTAACACACTATCTGGATAAATAACCAGACTTGCTGGTTGATTAAACTAACATTTCTGCAGGAAGTCTCTTTAACGCTGAACATTACTAACATGAAAACCTACCAAAAGATACGATTCAGAGACTATTTTACCATAATCTCTTCTCATTGGATACGGGCTGGGCGGCCGAGGCGTCGGAGTTTGAGTGCCGGTGGGGTCAAGACTTTTTTATTTTTCTCTCCACGTCATGGAGCGTCCACTTTCTTAATCTAAGACAGTTGGTAGGTCTTCCTGGACAGAGGATCGGCCCATCACAAGGTCGCTAACTAACAAAAACACATAATAGACACAGACATTCATGCCTTGAGTGGAATTCGAACCCATGATCCCAGTGTTAGAGCGGACGAAGGCAGTTCATGCTTTGGACCGCGCGGCCACTGTGATGGGCTCCAGCAACTACATGACGTCAGCTTGGTATTCCAAGCTGTAATTTTCCCACCTAATTATCCGATATTACACAGACTGGATCCTGGCAGCGTCGTTGAAGAACCAGCACTGCTTCCCTCGACATAATTTTGTGCGAGTCCCTTGTCTTTAACCAGCCACAAGTATGAAACAACTGTCATGAAATCAACGCCATCTACCGGAAAAAGTCTGAGAACTACACTACTAATGGGTGTACAAGCCTGAGACTCATTACAGCGGTTTTGCCATATCTCATTGTTCTTTTGAGGCTACGTAATCTTACCGAAAGAAACCATCCTCGGCTTCTACAGCAGTCACACCCTGTCGATCTTCATTTTACGACTATATTTCAGGTATAAGTTTCTACTAAATATTCAGGGAGTTACATATGTTGGAGACATAGCCAGAAACCCACAGAATGACATTTATTGAAATGAAAGAAAGCATTAAAATCAAATTTATCTGTAGCTACCTGTGGGCTGTTACGAATCGAATATTTTTTGCAGGTCGTGTTCTGTTATGGGTCCCTCCCGTTTGTAAATAATACTTGTGGTTTGAAGTAAACGCTCTTGGGTTTGAACCAACTGCAACAAAAGATTTGTTTCCTATTAAGTTACTTTATTATGATCATTGGGGTCACTTGAAATAAATTGGATTTCATGATTTATGCTGATAACCTGAAATCAAATTTCTCGTTATGTTCAATTTACACTTCTTTAACGACAATGTTTTACACAAAACTGTAACCATAAGTTCGGGAATTCTAAATGTTCAATTATACGTAAACTATAAAAGCCAGTAGAACATAATTGGAACTCCACCTCCTATGGAGCATTTTTCATGACGTCACTTCCAAGTGACACACGAAATATCTAGTGAGTAAAACTCAAAAATATTTACGTTTCTTTCCGTCTTTCTATTTATTTTCTGGAAAGTACTACATCACCTTCTACTACGAGTAGGGATAGCTCAGTGAAGTGTGTGACTATCGATTGGACTGTCATGGTTCAATTCCCAGAGAGGCACAATTTTTTATTCGCTCTGGCGTCTAGACTGTCTCAGGTTCCACCCAGGCAGGCTTGCATCCAGTTGATACCGGGCGACTTCTCTCGCGGAGTAAAGTGACTGGAGCGTGAAGCTGACAACTCACTTCCTCCTAGTACCGAAATTAAAATTCCACCGAGCTTAATGTCAATCCTCCTCCTCCCCCCATATATCTTCATGTAACGACATTCTTCTTATGTACTATAAACATAACAATCTTATATATATGACATTCATATACTTATTCAATAGTTATTCTCGTTGAAGAGGGCTATCTTCGGGGATCTGTTGCCGTGCAGTCCGACAAAATCTCACGGAACGTACTGTTACCATCCTCAGGGTCGAGATGTAAGACATACAAGGAACTAATAAAAAATAATCAGCGATCAGAGCACTAGTTTGTTTTGATTATTCCGCTAAACTGAAAATAGACGCACTACGTTACTCCGAAACGTCGCTCAACTTCTATTAGACTACACCGCGTCACATCGCAGAAAATATTAAATAGGCCCTTTTAACTATCGGGGGAACGCGGTAGCGTAGTTGCTTGAGGCACTATGGTACAAGCTGAAAGGTCGCGGGTTCGATTCCCGAGGAGGTCATTGGATTTTTATCAATTTATCTAATCCTTCCAGCCGCATTATAGCCCTGGAGTCGACTCAGCCTCTAATAGAAATAAGTACCAGGAATCTTCCGGGATGGGGGGGGGTTAAGGGCGGCCGGCGTGTAAGGGTGAAAATCTCATCGCCATCTATGAGCCGATTGTCTAGATGTGAGAGCCAGGATGTCTCACAACCATATGGTCTTCCACGGCCTGTTAGAGCGATTAACAACTCTACACATTCAACGCTGTGACAAAGATGTGACAATTTTCTTCCCGTAGTTATACCTTCATGAAGTTTCTCTTTAAAACAGAGAAGTATTTCTCCACTTATCTCTGTCCACGTTTTCCTTTTCACTCCCACTTCATACTTCACACTGAATCGCCCTTATGTTTCCATCTTCGTCTCTAGTCTCCTTCTTAACAACATTGATTTTCATCTTTCCCGTCGACGTCTCTGTATTGAATGTCCATGATGGATCCATCTGTGGAGAACGTTATAACTCTCGTACACATAGCGAATTTCGTGGCGGATTTGAAATGTACTCGTAGTACCGTGAGATAAGGATATCACAAAACTGGGTCTGGTGCTGTGAACTGGGTGTGCTTAAGCTCCTGATGAATAACTGACGCACTTCTAACAGTTCAGGTGCCTCAAGAAAGTGAACGTTATTCTGTGTTCTCGTGAACATATATAATGTGGCATATTTACTCAAAGCAAGAACTGTGTAGCCAGTGAAACAGCCGTTGCTACCTGATGTCCACAATATAGAAGCATGCAACAATAGATGAATTGTCTGAAACGGGATGTAACGTGTACAGCGGTTGCTATGGGACGACTGGGAAGACAAATTTCTGCGACGAGTCAACGCCCAGCAATGGAAGTATTGTTAAGAGGTGTTTTCTGCTGGGTCCGCCCCGGGGCTGTATAACGAGAACCCCAGGCCGGCTCAAGGTTGAGGAGGCGACGAAAAAGGAAGTCTGAAATATGAGACAGTAAAATATGGTCGCGAGTCTCAAGGGACTCGGAGCCGAGAAAGACTGCGCTGGCAAGGGCCAGCAGCATATATAGAAGACAGACCCGTCCTCTCGTCAGAGAGGGCACCCCACAAAAGAAAGACCGTAAATGTCAAACAGTAATAAATATCTGGTCATGAGCCCCAGATGGTGCTCGACACCAAGACGTACTGACTGACCGACCGTCAGTCGCAATGTGACTTTAACCTTTGACCTTTGGCTCAAGGTTGATTGGGAGAGAGCTGAAGTTTGGCAGTTTAGTCAAGCTGTGCAATGGGGGCTGTGAAAAGATGGCGCTATAGTCGAGTTCCGGAGTTAGCAATAGTCAGTTTAGGGAACTGACAAGAGTTCTGCAAGGATGGCTGTGACAAGAGGACGTGAGTGCAAGAAGCTAAAGAATCTCCACTGTTACAAGCTGTTGCCAGGAAACGGCTGGTTAAGACACAGGCTGGAAAAGATTTAACGAGTGCTGTAGTGAACTGTAAAATATTGAGATCAGCGGTGACGCAGTAATTACTTGTAGTTCCGAGTGGTGTCCATAAAACCGATATCCAATCCACACCCCCTCTATAGTCACACCCCCTCTATAGTCACACCCCCTCTATAGTCACACCCCCTAAATCGTGAGAGCGTTTTATTAAAATATTCTATTATTATGTCGGTTATTAAATTATTTTCAGCCAGAGTTTCAGATTACGGCCTATGTAACTAACAAATATGGCATAGGATCTTCATGCAGTAGGAGACAGATACGGAAACCAAAAGTTCGTCGTATTCACTATAAAAACCCACCACTGGAAACCACGCCAACTCAATTAGCAGCCCCAGTAAACTGTTTCCTTAAGAATAATTTGAGAATCATCCCTAGCCCTTTGCCATGATATTGCAATGACCTATTCCCATGATATCTTGAATCATGTATCTGTGTGCACTTCTTGTTTCTTCCGTACGTAATTACGCCTGCTGCGTTTCGAAGATTCTGAGTTCGAGTCTCCGCAGAAAGTTTTATTATGCCGAATGCGTTCATTATGCTATTACTAACCTAACATTGGCAAACACAGTGTTAACAATATAAAATAGACCACGACATTCCTAGAATATAATTGTCATTACCCTTTAGTTTGAAACTATACGCTATGTAAGCTACCTAGATGCCCGAACGGTTAAGGAAGACTGTTTGTAAGAAATGTAAGAAATGAAACCATGCGTGCTATATGTCCTCTGCATCTTTAGTATGGTTCGAGGTAGTAAAGGAAATATACCAATGGGTCACTGACTAAACTCCATCCTGTGCAGTGGACAGAGATTCATTTCACAAGTTCAACCACAGAGAACAGCGGAAATTGATTTAAAGGCAATACAAATCTGTTGAAGCAAAAACATTTCGAAGCAAAAAACTGCGATGCAAATAAATGTGAGAAAAACAACGTTAATTCTGTGAAGCACACAGAATTTTACTGTGAGAATAGTAAGTTTATGTACATTGCCATGACAACCATAACACTGCGGGTACCGGAACGTGAGAGCTTGGCGGGAGATGGGCCAGCAGCCACCGCCAGCTCTAGGCCGAGACGTCCCGGAATTTTACGCGTGTTAGTTCCACGCCGCTGCAGGTAGCTGCTACTCCCCCACGTTTATATCGGGTTAGACACCTCTCCGATACAGTACACCTTCCAGTCTACTCGAGTATAGAACCCATTTCGTAAGAATATCCAAGTATGCACTATATTACGGCAAAACATAAGTAAAAAGGCGAAGTATTTTCTCAATTATTTTTATAAGCCTATTCGTAGGGTCACTCGAGCAACTGTTATCAGCCAAGTAGACTTACAAACAGGTAGCCTGAGTGAACTATTAACTTAATGCAAGATTGGGATAAGTGCATGTGCTCTCCTTATAATTCAGAAGTTGGATGTTTCTGTAATTCAATCATAATTATAAAAAGTACACGTCAATAATGCAAATGCAACGGGGTGCTAAAATATAATTCAACCGCAAGTTCAGACAATAAAAAAAGGAAATGTCGTCCTTCTTTATAAACACTTATTTGTTTATAAAGATATTAACTGAAATTATAAATTAATATTATAAAAATTAGTGATCTAATCTTCTAAAAGATTTCAGCTACAAGGCCTATACATGTATTGTACCTAGAAGTCTTCATTACATAACCTTAAAGATTTGCACAGTCGTCATATTTATAATTTTAACACATGTGATAATCCCGCAGATGTGTATCCTAACAAACTAACTTGTCTGTACATATCGGTTACTTGTTCAACAAACATTACTGTCAACAGGAACAGAAGAAGAACTTTGATTTGTTCCAGACAATCGACACAACTAGCAACTTCGTACTTAAATAATAATTATGTAGATACAATAATACAAAAGCTCATAATCACCCTATGGGCCTTCACAGTATATTATAGGAATAAATTTAAATTATGCTCAGTCGTGGGAATAGGTGGAGGTAAGTGATCAGCTTCATGGTACGACCACTTAACCCCGAGTGAAGATTTGCGTAAAAGGATGGATGAGTCTTGGAGTCGTTCTGGACGTTTCGGAGATGAAAGAAATCGCTAATATTTCCAGGAATTGAATCACAGTTGTCTAGAGAAAAAGTTACGGTTAACACAAATTCTATCTCTTACATGTTTTACGAATAAATCCCACTCATTTGGGGTGTCTACAAACGTGTAATTCTATCGAAATGTTCATCCAAGATCCTGACACCGTCTCACCTTCTGCCTCATGTCCGTCCGATTTACAGACAAGCTTCAAATATCTGGATAGGAGGGAGGCTTCGTATGAAAGCGAATTACATTTCTATTGCTAGTGGAAAACGATAGTTGTCTCTCCTAACTTATGCTACACATGTTAGAGCATATATGCTTTTAAAGTTTCCGAATTTCTACATGACAATCAGTAGCCGAGCGGTCTACGGCATGAACTGTCTTCCCTCGCTCGGACGCTGGGATCGTAGGTTCGAATCACACTCAGGGCATGGATGTTTTTGTGTATGTGTTTATTCTGCGTTTATGTTGTCCCGTGTCTGGGTAGAGGCCTTGCGACGAGCTGATTACTCGTCCAAGGAGTCCTGCCGTCTGTAAAATAATCATGAATCTGAAAATCAGAGGTCATGTTTTGATTGTAGGGCCAGTTAAAAAGAAAAAATCGAAGTATTTGAAGTAATGAGAATGAAATGCGGGCGGGCGTGGAGCTGCGGCTCCTGCAGCAAGGCTAAGGACGTGTATATCGTCAGTGGCTATTCCGGTTACAAGATCAGATTACACAATTAATACAATTTCAGGGCGGTTTAAGTTACCCTTCTAGCGGAACAGTAACGTGGTTGGAGTGATCCACCCTCCTAGCACCGCTCTCCCCTCCAGAATTCTGTACAAATCGTTGCGTTTCCTTCACGCAACATGTTTGTCTAACATTGCAAAAATGTTTTGGGGGGAGGGCGACTAGTCATGGACAATGTCTGTTCTGTCTCTCGTCATTTTCGTGACCAATGTTACCCCCTCCCCCGTGTTGTATGGAGATTACAGAACCAGGATTCACAACCAGTTTCAGAAAGATGCTTACTGTTAATTTTACGATTATCTGAATATCTCTTATTTCTTTTCTTTGACACTACAGCCCCAGTGGGCCTAGGCCTACCTCCATGAACTTCTCCGTTCACTTCGGTTTTTCTAGATCTTACACATTCGGTAGGACTCCTTGGGCGGGTGATCAGCTCGTCGCAAACACAGAGAAACGCACACACACACACAAACTAAACATCCATGCCCTGAGGGGATTCGAACCCACGATCCCGGTTTCCGAGCGAGCGAAGACAATTCATGCTCGGCTACCGTGACCGGCAACTTCTCGCTTACTTGCAAATATTTTTCTTAGTGACCTTAAATTTATCTAAGTTAATAGGCAGAGCCCAGCTCAACTCAGCATGATGATTAATATTTAATGTACAGATCTGTAAGTTGCACAATTTATGTACAGTCGAATGACATACCTATTTTATCACTTCAACCATATAAGGTAAAGCTATCCGTGTAACAGATCGTGGAGGCCTATAGGGTTGTGAGACGTTGAGGCTCCCACATTTTGTCTAGACAATCGGCTCACAGATGACGGTAAGGTTGTCAGCCTTACCCGCCGGCCGCCCTTAAACCCCCAGGAAGATTCCTGGTACTCATTTATGTTAGAGGCTGAGTCCATCCCAGGCCCATAATGCGGCCGGAAGGATGAGATCAATTGAAAAAAATAATCCACCTCATCGAGACTCTAACCCGCGACCTTCCGGCTTGTAGCATAGTGCCTCAAACAACTACATTACCGCGTGCCCCAATTCAACTATATATTTTCTAAAATTAACCCAACGATTTCTCCATTCTCCTTGGAAAATCCTCCCGCATTACATTTTTTAATTTTAATTTTTAAGTCTGAATACTTGTAGGTCTGTTTTTAATTTAAAATCTTATTTTTATATGGTACTAAGTCGGACCCGACCTAACTTAACCAGCAGATTTTCAAATTCATTCCAGCACTGCAGTTTTATATGAAATCTGTCATCCTTTTTACATTCCTCATTATTAACCTGACGATGGACTTTTTGGGCCGAAACACGTTGTGAATGAAGTAATGAAAGCACTTATTTGTGTGATGGTAACCTCCATTTCTGCGAGTCGAATGATGGTATGAGTATGGATGATGAATAGGCATGGATGAGGAAGGAAGATGTGATGGAACTCCTGTATATAACGCAGTATCACGGAAAGACAATGTAGAAAACAATGAATATAGACGGGGTTAGGATGAAGCGCGAACCCTGTACCTCCAGCGCACGACCTACAAATGCTTCCTTCCTTAACGTAAAGTTTGGTGAAAAATTCAATTATAACCGAAATGAAGCATATAAGCGCCTAATTTGAAGCCACGACTCGTTACTTGGAGGAGGCCATGAGTACTGGTCTGAAACCCCTGAGGAAAACCTAGAAATCCAATAATTTGGCATAGTCGTGGCAGGAGCGTGGCATGCACGCCAAGTGGGGAGGTGACAGGGGTTAACCAAGTGAACAGAACTGACAATAGCATGGACAAGAAAATTGCGTGCCGCGCGTGCGTGATGCGTGACGTGGACGCGTGGGAACTGTGCTCAGGTGCTGCTGTCACGTGATTCACTTGTCACTCAACAATGTGCAGCCCGCACTGCCAAGAATTACTCAGTGCTCCATTGTTGACTCATCCACAATCATTAAGTAGGTTGAGATAGGCCGTTGTGGTGACTGATAACGTAACTAGTTTGACTGAAAAGCTCATCTGCCTGCTTAGATCAATGTTTCAGAACTTTTTTCAGTATATGTAGACCTTGGTCTCTTTTCAATCGCGGCTTAATTTTTATTTCAAACTATGTACTCGCTGTGCCGGTCACGCTAGCCGAGAGGTCTAAGGATGTCTGGCTCGCGAGTTCGGCTCGGCAAGGAGCCGGGCTCGGACTAATTTCACCACACATGTATGGGCGTGGCGACCGACACACGGAAGAGTTTGGCTCATTGGAACCCGAGCCGAGTCGGACTCGCGAGCCAGACTCGTACGTGAAAGGGGCCCTTAAGGTATGCTCTGTCTTCGCTCGCTCGGAAGCCGGGATCGTGGGTTCGAATCCCATTCATGGAATGGATGTTTAGTGTTTTTGTGTGTATGTGCGTTTTTTTATGTTTGTGTACAATTAGAGAGGCCTTGCGGCGAACTGATCACCCGCCCAAGGAGTCCTATCGAATGTCTAAAATCTAGTAAACCAAATGAAACAGAGAGTTACATGGAGGTAGGCCAAGGCCCAAATTGGGGCTGCAGCGCCAAGGGGCGAGAAAATGTACTCGTTGTAGGATCTGAGTTTCTCACAGTGTTGATTATGTATAGTTCTGTATTATGGGATACAGTTCTGTGTAGCCCGTCGAAGGACAACAGACGTTTCGGAAGAACATATTTTCATATTCTGAGTATAAGAACAATTCAAGAAAGAAACCAGCAAGAAGCAGACGGCAAGCAGGGTCTGCTTGTAGAGCCTCTGAAAATGGAAGAGACATGTTCCCCCGAAACGTCGGTAGATTTTCAACGGACCACACTTTGTTATATCCCAGAAGATAGAACTCTTTATATACTTGTTAATTCTAAATTTTGTGATGGTCGTTTACTACGCTTGGGATTACACTGGTCTGTGCACGTTGCCCATCGCGTGTTGCTCCGAACAAACTTAGCGCCGGTCCAGTGATTGATCAGCTGTCTCTAGCAGACCCAACTTACACTTACACTTTCACCTGATGACGGAAAGAGATACAGTTCTTAACATACCGCAAGATGGATAAGCCCATAAACTTATTAATTCGGAGATTGTACTTGGCATCATGCACTACAAGCATAGCAGGATTTAACAAAACTCCTATCCAATAGGTACTTGGGGTTCTTTCCCTGGGGATAAAGCGGCCGGGACTTGAAGCTGATCACTCACCTCAATTTAATGCCGTGTTAAAGAATGGTGGACATATACCTCCACACCACCCCCCTGAGTATTAATAGCGTGGGGCTCAATTAATTTAGTGTAGCTACATGCTACAAGACGGAAGATCGCGGGTTAAAGTCCCGATGAGACCATCGGAATTTTCAATTTACTTAAACCTTCCAGCCGCACTATGGCCCTGGGATCGACTCAGCCTCTGACAGAAATGAGTACCAGGAATTAATTAAATAATTTTCCTGGGGAGTAAAGCGCGGTCGGCGCGTAAGGCTGACAACCTTACCGCCATCTCTGAGTCGGTTGTCTAGATAATGTGGGACTCTCAACGTCTCACAACCCTATGGGCCTTCACGGCCTGTTACAGGGATAACTTTTCTTTTTTTTTTTTTACTTACAGCTTTACCTTCCATATAAGAATTGATGCACCGAGCAATACTGTTCTGATACAGAGTTTGCACTTAGTCTGCGACAAGTAACATTAACAATGTTAGTAGTAATTATTAAGCTTAGATTAAGATTTAATTTAAGTTGTTTCTTGCGTTTATGCGGCCAGAGGAACCGAATAACACGGAGCTTATGGGACTTTCAACATGAAAAGCTTAACAATTTGCACTTCTCACAAAATCAAGGTGAATTAGGTGGGTGGGAAATGTAGCAAGAGAACAGTTACGTAACTTTGAAAAACTGGAAAGTTAGAAACTATTTGTAAAATAAGACATGGACTGGTGTGTAACCGCCAAAATGATTATAAAGAAATTATGCGTGAATATTCGGGCAGAATTCAACTGGCTCAAAATAGAGACCACATGTTGGCTGTTGCAAATATGGCATTGAATATTCCGATTGCATAAAATGCGGACAATTTCTTTCCCAATTAAGTGATTATCAGCTTTTCGGGTTCTACTCCATGGATTTAGAACAACCATTGCAGATGTGAATGCAACAAGTCTAGGAAAAATCAACAAGTCTTAATACAAATATATGTTCACACTTTTGTAAACTTCCTGTACCGGTGTAGTTAATGGGGAAGCAACGGTTGGCAATATGGAAAACGAAAATAATCGTAACAGAGTTGGTAGTTACTTTCAAGAAGGGCGAGGGGTGATAATGCTTCAGGGAGTCTGGATAATCTGTAGGAGAAACGAAAAATTTGTATTGAACCATTCGTACTATACAGTGGCACAGACACATAAAATGCTTGAAGAGTGGACACAGAAACGGTGGTCGAAAGCGTGTCGTCTTGTTTCCAGAAGGAGCCATATAGCGAGATGATGGTACGTCATTCAGTTACCCCCGTGTTGTTTAATTAATGTTTATCCGATTAGTTAGTTAGTTAGTTAGTTATTGGAGAGGGTGGGTTTCCCCATGCACTTAGACCTGTAGTGGTCCATTGTGCTTCCCTCTATAATTTCTACCAGTCTCTATATCCTACCGGTACTGGTGCTTACCATCAGTCCCACCCAGCCAGCGAGACCGGCTCTACTAGCTGAGAGGTATCTATAATGCTTCCCCCATCTACCAGAGGTATTAGAGACTGCTGTTGGGCGGGAAACGTCCGCAATTTGGCTCAGTGACCTCCTTTGGAGATATGAGGTTCTTTTACGTGCCGTAAAGCTACGACACGGGACCCAGGGCTTAAAGTCCCTCCCGGAGGACTTGTTCCCTGAATTTTTCCGCCTATAAAAATTCGACGACCTCCGCCGAGTATTTGAACCCGCATACTACGAATGTTTATTCGATTATTCTACAGTAATATAAAAGATAAAACAACTCCGTCCAGTGTGACTGTTGAAGTTTTTACTACTTCAATTTTTAACACCCTTACATGTTTCGGTCCCTATAGACCATCATCGGAGGGACATCGATACAGTTTGGAAACCACTATTACAATGGGTGTTCTGAACGTTAAAAAAAATATACATACAATGTTTGTAATGCACAATATATACAAAATCCAAAGTTTTCACAAATACAGCTATCTAACCACAGGACAACACACACACAGAATAAACGCACACAGACATCCATGCCTGGACTGCAAGTCGAACCCACGATCCCAGCGTTCGAGTGAGCGAAGACGGTTCATGCCTCAGACCGCGAGCGGCCACTGAGATCGGCTGCGTTATTCCACACTCCTGAACTCTGTGTCTATTTAATCACAGCCAAAGCGGCCATAAAATTAACGTCTTCATTCATAAAGCTCGCCTAAACAATATTTAAAACTCGTCTCATTTCCTACCTGACCGAAAACACCCTCGTAGCTGGTTAACGGTTCTTTTGGAAATAATGTTTTCTTTGACGAAAACAGCCTTCTGGGATTTGGCACCGTGTATATGTGGTGTTAATCGACGTTTCGGAGGAACGTATCGTCTCCATCTTCAGGGTAGAAGAAAAAATATAAGAAATCTGCAAGCGAAGAGACCGTGATAACCGGTAAAAGCAGACTGCTTTCACTGCTGTGGTTAACACCACATATACATGGTGCCAAATCCCAGAAGGCTGCTTTCTTCATAGTCACCGCCGTGAAAGCCTAAAATCTTACAATGTTTTCTTTTTTTTGCAAGAATTCTTCAAACCCATAAATGAGTAGAACGCAGTGATCTTGAAACGTTAAAATCGGGCTGTGCGTGTAGTAGCCACTGTGTGTTAAAGGGGTGAACCACGCGAAAGAGAAGGCGAAAACGTGGCAGCACTGAACACCAGCATTTAGTTGCTATCACGAAATAAGAAGAAGAACCACAAGCAAAGAAACACCGACTATGTATGTGTATGTAGCTATATATGTAACATACAGTTAAGGCCTGTCACTAGGACGATAGAATCTAGGAGGATGAACTGATGGGAGAGCCATGTAGCACTCATGGAGGAGAAGCGGAACGCATAGAGAATTTTAGTCAAACAATTTATTGGAAGGAACAACTTAGGAGATTAGTCATAGTTGACATAATAGTAAAATTGATCTTAAAGTACTGTAACGGATTTGAATAGCGCGTTGCCAGGCAGCAGCTCTGTAAGCACGGAACAACACACAACAAAAGAGGAAGCTGTATTTTCTGTAGATCCGACCGATACGCCAATAGACTGGCTAGAATGGATCACGTGATATATGTTTACTGCAGGTCCATATCCGTTCCGCGGCTATATAATGAGAGCCGTCAGCTGTGAGTTCGGATCGAATTGGGATCAGGATTATAGAAGAGTACAAGAGGTCAGGCTGTGAGGGTGTAACGTGTGATTTGAAGACTTCATGTACACTGTAGCACTGCAATATTGGGAGTGTGTGATTTAGTGAGACTTTTATGGTTCCTGTGTTATAAATTCTTGAAGACTGGTGCAGACTGAAGAGATTAGTGTGGAGTGATTGTAAATTGTGTAAAGCAGCAATGTAATGATTAATTGTAGTTATGACTTGTAAGATGTTAACAAATGCGATTAAAAATCCGAACCCAGTCTTTAGTCACTATGACACGTGGCAGTATTTAGGGTGCGAGAGTTTGGATATGATTAATCTGGGTTTGGATAGGGCCCAATTGCGGGCTGCTGTTGAGACTATATTGAATATTCAGGTTACATAAAGCGAAGGGAAATTATTGACCAGCTGAGGATGATGGGAACCAGTGAGACAGAAAAAGAAGTAGATTCTCAAGGGTTCTGATGGTGGCACTACTAGGTTTCTGTACTATGTCCATCGTCCGGTATTCTAGAAACTAGAGAACATAACTGTTCGGAAACTGGGTCTGTTTCCCTTTCTCAGGTGAGGGGGTGGGAGACACCTACTCCGCTGAGTCCAGTGATTGAGGTTAGCTCTTTCTAACGGACTCAACAGAGTAAGTGTCTCCCACCCCCTCATATGACGACAGAAACACACCCAGTTTCCTTTGCGTTGTGTTCTCTAGTTTTTAGAATACCGGACCATGGACAAAGTTCGAAAACCGAGTAATTCTGAGTAGAAAAATAAGGGTTATGGTTTCTGCGGGGCCCAAAACCGAGAATTCCTCTACTGTCGAGGACCAGATGCCATTTACCAGAGACACAGACAGAGAGAGGAACTGAGGGACTGTCACTATATCAAGAACGACTCCAAGGAGTTACAAAGCTACAATATGCATACCAACATAAATTAAGCTGCCCGCAAACTGCGGTCTGAAAGGCGCCGTTACAGGACATATTTTTCTTCCCTCGCTATGAATATGATTGGGAATGCATCCGTTATATACATATCAGTAAACGTATGATTTTATACCAGATCAGCTACGTATAACTTGTGAAGTAATCAGAACGTCATTTAACTCGTTTTATGAATGAAACTTGTGCTAATTAATAATATATGTGTGTACTATAATCTCAATAGTAAAACAGGAGGACAAAACACAGAATGTTCTTTTATTTCTAATTGAGGAAAAAAGCAGTTTCAAAATCGTCCCCAGAGGGACGAGAGGCAGAACGTTTTTATATAAATCTGTAACAAACAACAAGCACGTCAGAGTTTCCACTCAACGAATCTAGGTAGCAGCACACGTCTAGGGCTCTGAAACATCGCGGTAAATCCGCTTAAATAACACACTCCCGCTCTGTGGGAATAAAAACGTCCTCTGTTCACATACAAATAAATTGTACCTTAAAACAAAAGGATCTAAGCACCACCACAAAAATATCTCTGAAATATAATGTTATCTATCTTACTTGAATTGGCTTTTACTACAAAGTGTTGGAAATAATTGAAAATCTAAAGGAACGTATAACATTTTTAAAATGTAATATTTACAATAGAGATTACTAAAAAAAATGACACTAGCCCCAGAATATATTAATCTATTTAATATTTTGACGTTGAAACTTGTGGGATATGCCCTTTTCCTATAACTCGAGGGTGAACACAGGAAGAAGAGAACGACATTTAAAAATAACCCTTAAAAAGCTTGTATTTTTTACCTCTATGTGAAGCGACGTGTTAAATTGGTGCCTGGGTTCCCACCCACCTGTTGGCTTAAATCCTGCAGCATCACATAACTTGAACATTATTATCATAGGACATACAGCGTGCCTCAATATTTCCGCTCTACACGTACTGCACTAAACAGACGTGGCAAACATCTCGAATAACAACCCAGCCACACTTTATCTATCTATCTATCTATCTATCTATCTATCTATCTATCTATCTATCTATCTATCTATCTATCTATCTATCTATCTATCTATCTATCTATTTATCTATCTATCTATCTATCTACCAATCTATCTATTCATTCATCCATCAATGGCTCTACAGCCCTTTTTTGGGTCTTAGCCGCTTTTTAGTTACGTAATCTTTTTACACCGTCGATTGGATTCCTTGGACGGGGGATCAGTTAATCGCAAGGCCGCTACTTACACAGGACAACACAAACACAGATTAAACGTACTCAGACATCCATGCACCAAGTAGGATTCGAACCTACGATCCCAGGGAAGACAGTTCATGCCTCAGAATGCGCGGCCATTGTGATCGGCAGCCACACTTAATCACAAATGTGAAACCCGTCTGATACTCTATTCCGTTGCCAGGAGACTAC
The DNA here is from genome assembly GCF_002891405.2 of Cryptotermes secundus. Lineage (NCBI taxonomy): Eukaryota > Metazoa > Arthropoda > Insecta > Blattodea > Kalotermitidae > Cryptotermes > Cryptotermes secundus. The sequence continues at coordinate 1,134,840 of NW_019735471.1, read as the reverse complement.
GGAGACCTCATATATATTGCATAAAGCGATACATTTTATATTTAGAGGCAGTTGGGATAGCTCGGGCGGTATAGCGACGGGCTGGAAGGCCCGGGTTCGATTCCCGGCAGCGAAAGATTTTTCGCTTCTCCAGAGAGTCCAGACAGAACCTGGCGCCCAACTAACCTCGCATCCAATGGGAACCGGACCTCTTTCCCCGGAGGGTAAAGAGGCAGGGGCGTGAAGCTAGTCACTCACCTCCATCTAGTGGCGAGGTCAAGAAATGTGGAGCTACACTTCCCCTCACCCATATGTCTTCATGGCATAATACTTTACTAAGGAAAAGGAAAAATTTATTTTACCTTACGAACCCTTACCATTACGAGGCGTCAGGTATGCATACCACAGAAAAGCTGTGATATTTTATGTCCTTTGGTTTTCAGGGCGCTAATATAATGTTCAGTATGAATAATGAAAGTTTAAGGCATGAATTGTCTTCTCCCGTTGAAACACTGAGATCGTGGATTCGAATCCGACTTAAGGCATGAATGTCTGTGTGCGTTAATTCTGTGTCTGTGATGTACCGCGTAGAGGTAGCGGCGTTGCGACGGGCTGATCCCCGTCCAAGGAGTCCTACAGATATAGAATTTCTTATTTTATTAATAGCATATTTACAATCTACCCTCGATAATATGGAGTAATAAGTAAATTTGGTCTAAGTAGGTGTCTTCAGTAGGGAAGTCATCCACTGATGATATTCTGGCAGGTGATAGAGAAATTTGTTCGATAAGTTTTGGCGATCAGCGGACGAGGTGACACGCATACTGGGGCACGCTATACATGGACGGGAGTGCATTATGCGGTGGATGTTTTGGAATTCGCAGCGGGATTTGAATAGGCAGACGTGCGGTGGTTATAAAAATGAAGTTGTTAAATGCTGTTGATGACATGGGAGGTTGCAGCGAGGACTGTGTGTTTACCCTGGATGATTGATTGTGATATGTTTTTATATTTAAAAGGATACGAGTGTTAACCCTCACACTACTTCATTCAGCTTCACGTTTTATATTATTACTCTGCCTCATTCGATTTGTATTGCCCCGCTTCCAGTTGAGTGCTAGATTCTGAGGACCGGAGAACAAGATGGCCGTGGCCTGCTAAATATTGCAGAAAATGTATTGCGTATCAAATAATGCTGTTTTACTGATTCTTATGTAATTTCATGACGCTGTTTTAGTGTGTGTGTTACAGAGCGTCAAGTGGGAGGACGTTTATGAATAATGATTCGTAGGAAATTCCCAGTCATTCGTCTCTAAGAGCTGCGGAAAGATACAAAAAATCTTAAGCCGTAATATCGGGTTCCCAAGCACAAATTTTACTGATATTAATATTCGTGGCAGAAGACGATCCATTAGAATATAAGAAGTGATTTTATAATGCACATTTAACATGTATTAACACGGTTGTAAGTTTAAAATAATTTGTAAAACAAATATAGACACTGTAAGGAAATCATTATGTAACGTTGATACTGTCACGTATACGAGAGTTACTAAAGACGGTGTTTGGATTGGTGAATGACTTTATCGATTACTTACACACACTACTCGGAATTACAAGTAATTATCGTGCTATCGCTAATCTCAACTGTTTTCTTCAGCCTGCAATGTCTCCAACAGCCGTTCCCTGGCAACGGCTTCTAACACTGGAGATTCTTCAGCTTCCTGCGTTCACGTAATTATTGTCTGACGAATATCCCGAAAATGAACTCTTGTCGACTGTCAACTCAACTACAGCGCCGTCTCTTCTAAGCCTCCCTTGCAGAGCTCGACCTAGCCGTCAACACTCAACTGAAATCTGCCAAGTCCAAGTCACATTGCGACTGACGGTCGGTCGGTCAGTCAGTCAGTCAGTAAGTCTTGGTGTCAAGCCCCGGCTGGGGCTCATGACCAGATGTTCCTTGTTCATTTTTCTTTATATGAAACTTACTGTCCTGTTCATTTGGGCGCCCTCTCTGACGAGGTTTGTCATTTGTCAGTCACAGAACGTATTAGTAAGTCCATTGTCAGTATTTACATATATTTACAAATTTAATCTTAATTCCTATTTCTATGTACAATATATACAAGCCTCTGTCAGTCCAGGCTCAGTACAGCAGATTATGCTCTATTTCTAGTAGTATTCGCTACAACGGCAGTCTAGTCACTTCAACGGCCGTATGCCTGACCGCCGCCAAGTTTAAGCATCTTATACTTTCTGCGTCGGGCTTCGCCTTGTCCGATGTTGCGAACATTCTCATTATAATGATTTTGTATGACTTCTGCTTGTTTCCGGCATAATTTTATTATATAGTCATATACGTACGGGATTTTGAATGCCATGTGCAAATCGCGGACAGGTGTGCGCCTTGGAAAATTGCCAATTGTACGGATAACCTTGTTTTTCAGGCACTGCAATTTCACTAGATGAGTGTCTGCCGCAAACTCCCAGGCGGGACTAGCGTAAGTCATTACGGATCTAATGAGAGCTTTGTGGAGGGTCATTTTAATATTATCGCTCAATCGCTCACTTTTGAATAGGGAATGAATATTCTGAACGCCTTGGCTTTGATCATTTCAATCTGCAATCTCCATATAACTCTCTTATCGAAGATTACACCTAGATATTTTGCACTATTTACAAATGGAATTTTTGTCCAATTAGAGTGAGACAAGATTCAGGCGGTCGGCGACTATGAGAGAAGTAGACCCTCTGAGTCTTATCTTCATTAATTTTTCGGATGCTTGGGGTCCTCGTTATAAAGCCTCGGGGCGGATCCAACAGAAAACACCACCTCCAACAATCTTATTGTTATTATGGGCGGTTGTCTAGCATTAACCCGGATATTGTAGACGTGTTTACTGGCCGTTTCTAAGCAACACATGTTCCTTCTCTTGATCGTTGCATAGAAACGTACCACGCGCTACAATATGTTTAGGTAGAGCCACTGCACACCTTAACAGGTTCGCCGTGAAAACTTGACATGTTACTTTTCATAACTTTCAATCATTACATTCCCTTTCCTTCAGAATCCTTTTATCCGTTGTTTTACAGGTGCATTGCAATGATGGCCTTGTTTCTATATATTATATCAATTTCCTTAACAGGTTATCACTTCTGTGAAAGCAGGTATGCACACAGCTACTCACAATCGTCTAGAAGCAGGAACTGTGATTCTGCAAACTTATAGCAGATGTAAGCAGAAAGGAAACATAGCCCTTACGGGTTAACAGATAAAATCGGTGGATGGAAGATTGCAATGCAGAGCGAGGACAGTAGTTCAGCTTTGGGAAGAGTCAAAAGAAGCTAACAAAAAGGCCATCAGTTACGGTGCCAAGGAGCAGCGTCAAAATGGCAACCTTCTAGGCTGAAATATTTTTTATGTCATTAGCTTATAATTTACGACTTCAGGGAAATATCTGCACAAACTAGTGAAACTTGTTCAACCGGGTGCATACAAATATCTGACAAAGTTAACATCATAAAGCTGAGTCCTACCTGAGAAGCCGCCAGTTGATCAGTTACTCAAGAATATCTTAATATTTTGTGGAACCCGAAGGTTTGTTACTGTGTTCACAACGGCTGTAATCTGGTGCCTCCCACAACTCGCAGAGTCACGGTGGAGGTATTCGAACCCGCCCCCACACGGGTTGGAACTCAACTCAAGTCAGAGTCAGAGTCAAAGTCACATTGCGAATCTTCAGCTCCGATAACACCCGTCGCTGAGACTTTTCTTTTTCCTTGGCACTACAGCCCCAGTGGGCCTAGGCCTACCTCCATGAACATCTCCGTTCACTTCGGTTTACTAGATCTTACACATACGGTAGGACTCCTTGGGCGGGTGATCAGCTCGTCGCAAGGCCTCTACCTGTACACAAACACAGAAAAACGCACACACATAAATTAAACATCCATGTCCTGAGTGGGATTCGAAACCACGATCGGTTTCCAAGCGAGCGAAGACTGTACATGCCTTAGACCGCTCAGCTACCGTGACCGACCGTCGCTGAGACTAGTACCAAATAATTCCTTACGCACTAATCTTTCGTTGCTCGTCTTTCTAAGATAAATTCTAGAAATTTCGCTCATCTCCGTTTCCATTTTCCAAACCGACGCCTTCCAAAACTTGACAACAAAAAGTACTTCCGCATTTCTTTTTCCCTCCGTCAGATCTGCGCGCGCACGCACGCACACACACACACACACACACATATATATATATATATATTGGGGGCAGGAGGTAGCGTAGTTGTTTGAGGCACTATGCTACTTTACTTTTATTTTATATCTACTGTATACTTCCCCACGTCCACTTCTTCACTGTCACAACCACATCACGATAACATAAATCTGTCTCGAGATTCTTATTTCAGCAGTGTTTTCACATCGCATTTCACACATTGTCTAAGTTTCGAATAATTTGCTCAATATTTTATTTTAAAATACTTTCAGTTCATGCCCCTTCATGAATTTTCTAACTTTCAATTATATTGGATAGGTCTGGCTCAGGATAGGGTCCAATGGAGGGCTCTTGTGAACACGGTAATGAACCTTCGGGTTCCATAGAATGCTGGAAAATTCTTGAGTAGCTGCAGAATTGGCGGCTCCTCAAGGAGGGCTCAGCTCCATGAGTAAGTAAGTAAGTAAGTAAGTAAGTAAGTAAGTAAGTAAGTAAGTAAGTAACTCAAAAGACCAGAATCCTTCTTGGGGAGATATTCGCTCAACTAGTCACGAAGTCTCTCATCTTTCGTTGATCCTGAGGTTTCTTTGCAATGTTCCGAAGATGCTACCATTACACTCTGTCCTCTGTCAGATGAATCCAGTCCAGATCCTCATATCGAGTTGCCTTAAAAGCTACGTTAATATTAACCTCAAATTGAAGTCTGCATTCCTGAAGCAACGAATAACCACACAATAACAAAGGAACTGTTGGAGTTGGTGACTTATATTCGGTTCTCCCCGAAGTTATAAAGGGGGAGGGGGGGCACGTGTGAACGCTCAGTTGAGTTCAGAAATTGAGAAAGAACTGAAACATGAGAATGAGAATGGAGCAAGTCTTCGTTAGTAGACTGATTGTGAGTTAGTGTAATTGGATGTGATTAAGAGAGACTGTACAAGAAGGTGTTAATAAATCTAATCACCCAATCCAGAACCCGTCTTACTAGCCACGCAAAGCCCTCGTACGTGAGAATACGTCCTCCGGAACGTCGGTGAACTTCGACGAAACTACGTACCGTTACAACCCTGATGACCGTTCACTTCGGTATCATTAACTCAGTTTCTTGAACACACTGTACAGTCCTAATGTGTATGAAAGAGACGTTCTTTATGGCCGGCCTGTAAATCTCAACTTCAGGGTAATTTATGTCGTAAGCAGTTAGAGACTGTGGAAGGAATTTATATATTTTTTTTAGCCGTTCATTAGTGCGTTGCCGTGTCAGGAAGAACTGAACCTCGGCTGAAATACATGGGCTAATTAAATTCTAGCAATGCTGCGTTACAATACTGTACCTGGACGCTATATGAGTAATTTCCAGTGACTCCCTTAACCTGTGCTGACTTCGTGAAACAGTGGCATAAGTGTTGCCCAGTCACCACTAATCCCATTACGGCATTTGTTGCCATGCTCTCAGAAACATAACTGACGTCTGTTCGTGTCAGAACGCCTGTTATAAACTCTCGATATTTTGCGAATTTAACTCTTGCCTCTTCCAATTACAAGAATCTAAGATATTCTGTCTATGCTTTAGTCGAATCGCCCTGGCACCTTCGCCCCTTCGGTTTAGAGTGACAGCACAGCTTAAAGATTCAGTCTTAGGTCATTCTTTACCTTTTTCTTTATTTGTAGCCTATTTTCCCTTTTTTTTTCATTGGTGCTACAGCCCTCATTTGGGCCTACGCCTACCTCCATGAAACTCTCCGTTTCACTTCGGTTCACTAGATCTTACACATTCGGTAGGACTCCTTGGGCGAGTGATCAGCTCGTCGCAAGGCCTCTACCTGTACACAAACACAGAAAAACGCAAAAACAGAAAAATAAAAGGGGAGTTATGAAATTACATTTTTGTCTATATATTTGTGTGTTCGCCGTATCGTTGTTAGGCAACGGCTCGGTGAACACATTCCCGCGGCAACGAATACAAACGAAACGATAGAAGAACTGTCGGATACGGTGTTTTCTATGCGGTTCGTGATGTATCAAATACTCAGTATGTGGCGAAAGGGAAGTAACGAAGAGGGCAACCAATTTTCAAACACACAAACCGTATTCGAACGAAATAAGAACTGGTTAAGGGCCCCCCTCCAAGAAATAAAAAAAATAAGACTGCGCTGGCAAAGACCAGGAGCAATCTACTGCTATGCTATGATATGGAATTAGTTATTGCAAGAACTTCCTGCTTACCTGCATAGTACTTTATTTATATCTGTCAATCATCAGTTCTGTAACGTTTCAATGACATTTATAAACCGCCATTGTGTATCCTGCAACCGCTTTAATGAAACTATTACTTCCGTCTCCTCTTTCCTCCTTTGTTCTTTCATTAATTTCCAACATTCAGATCCATATAAAATCAATAAGACTGCGATAAGAAACATCTTTCTTACGCAGTGTAACGCCGTGAAGCTTACTGCCACTATATTTACTGTCGGAGATATGATAAATAGAGGCTTCTGACTTCTTATTCTTTAATTGTTTGATATATCTTAAACTCTGAAGAAAGAAGAAGTATCTTCCTTCGAAACACTGCTTGACTTATATCGAACTACATGACTTCGCACCGCAGGAGAATATATTCTTCATAGCAACCGCTGTGTGAACCTCAAATCTGATTCATATGCATACAGCGCGTTCACACTTCATGCGAATTTGAATCAGCGCGATGTGTTAGTAAAGCCTGGCTTTATGGGCGAAGTTTGAAATTATGCGAATCCTAAAACAAGAAAATAGGTAAGAATCACGTTATTCCTGTGCGAAAACTTATCTTGAATTATGCGATGTCTTCAGGAATGCAACCATGCATGAAATGCGACCTCACTGCATTGCAGTATCGAATTTTCTTAAGGTTTGCTTTTGTGTTTTCCTTGCTATGTCCTGGAATGCTTTCTCTCTTCCATATAAACACAACCAGGACTTCTCAGGGAAGGGGAATTAAGCGGAATCAATTTGATTCACTGAGTATCCGAAAACTCGACCTCACTGAGCTATCGAGGCTTGTGACCGAAGTCTGTGTGAACGGAATGCAAGAATACAACAAGTGCGCGAACAAATAGCTGATAATGCGGCCACATTATATCAGCGGTTCTAATGTGTATGAAGCGCGCCAAATTGTGTCTTAGATATCAGAAGTAAAATCATATCTGTTGGCCTTTGTCCGACTAACTGAAACTGTAGACCGCGCCACAGCTCAAGCGATTAGTCGCTGGCTTCCCACCGCGGAGGCCCGTGTTCGATCCCCGGTCTGGTCAAGTGGGATTTGTGGTGGACAAAGTGGCGATGCGGCAGGTTTTCTCCGAGTACTTCGGTTTCCTCTGCCAATCTTCGTTCCACCAATTGCTCCACAATCACCCTCACCGAACATCTGGGGCTGGTACAATAGGCCAGAAGTGGCCGCAGTACAAAGGACATAGTCCCACCCCACTAGCAATAAAAAAACTGAAATTGTAATGAATTAATTTATGTAATTGACTAAACTGCTTAAGTGATACATGTAATGCACAACAAACTCATTTCACTAACTTAATAATGAAATTATTAATCCCCTGAGAAAAAAAAACTTTGAAGAATTTATTAAGGTACTGAATTGCTACATTTTTGAGGAAATGAATGGCTGAATTACTCACTAAATTGATGTAGAATTTATATTAAAAACAAGAAGTTCTGGGAAGAACTAATCGTCTGTTTTCCTCTGATGTGGCTCGGACCGCATGGAAGACGAAGTCTCCAACATTTCTACGTTGCCGCAGAAACGTCTTTATAAGTTGTTACATAGCAACAACAGGGGGATACACAGACAGACCGATAAACTCACGCGTCCAACAATTCTTCTATTTTTGCTTGTATTCTTTACTACAGAAACATGTTTACCGATCTGTTGCCTAGCAACGACAGAAGAGATACGCATACAGACACAGAGACTGATGGGAGAATTTATGATGTACGCCGTGGAGATGGACTCGTGTGCTATGATATATATACCAGGTTTCATAAAAGCTGGTCCAGACATTCGAAAGTAAATTGGGGGCTCACAGACATACACAGACAGCGTGAAGATAGCATAAGCCTACTTATATTTTTTTCAAAACAAGTCAAGAGGGCTAAAAATGAACGAACAAATAGGGGAGTATTTGATGAAAGACCAAATGATTGGTCTGTTGGGAATTAATTGCAAAAATGAATCACTAAACTAGTAAGGACATCGCCGGCAGAATGTAAGGATTTTGTGCTGTGTTAGCTGCGTAGGTGCTTACTTATTTAATGCGTTTCTCTTATATCTTACGGTGTTGATGTCCCCCCCCCCTTTTGAGCATTTCACAGACTGCAGGACTCCTTGGACGAGTGATCAGCTCCTAGCAAGGCCTCTACCTAAACACAGTACAACACAAACGCAGAATAAACATACATATACATATTAAACATCCATGCCTTGTGTGGGATTCGAACTCATGATCTTGGTTTCTGAGGGAGCGAAGACAGTACATGACTTAGACCGCTTAGCTACCGTGGCCACCCTGCGTAGGTAAGGACCTTGTGACAGACTGATCCCGTCTAAGGCGTCCCACCACATCTCAAGCGATTCACGTTCTTAGGTTTCATTCTTAATCGCCAAAAGAACAGAATGCCTAATCCGTGGCAGCTGATGAAGTATCGAACTTATGTGAAAACCTAATCTACTGCGGCTTGCCTGTCCCACTATGTTAATACAGCTTAACTAACTGAGAATCACGATTCTTCTTCTTCTTTTCGCATTGAGCCATCTTGCTTCTTTCCCATCATAATTAGTCTGGAACCGGATATTACAGACAGTCGGTAGGACTCCTTGGGCGAGAGATCTGCCCTTTCGCAAGGCCGCTACTTACGCAGGACAAGACAAACATACTCGTAGAAGAAACGAATACACATATGTTTACTGTTTAAGGCTGGATAGTTAGACTTCTAGAAGGAATATTACTAATCATATTCTTTAGCTCAAAACGGGGAACCGCCTCTGTGGTCTGGTGGTCAGAGTTCCTGGCTACAGATCCAGAGGTCCTGGATTCGATCCCCCGCGATACCAGATTTTCTGAGACGTAGTGTGTCTGGAACGGGGTCCGCTCAGCCTCGTGAGGATAATTGAGGAGCTGTTTCAAGGAAATAGCGGCTCAGGTCTAGAAAACCGAGATTAAAGGCCGTGGGGATCCGTTGCGCTGACCATGTGACACCCTTTATTGGCAAAATTTGGCAGTAACTTCGCCGACAAGCGGCGGTCCCTAGGTCGGTTGTTCGCTTGAAGACTACAGGCCACGGAGTTGTTTATTTTTAACCCAAAACGAGGTTGTGACCAATGCAGCCTCCGATCCAAAGAATAGCTGACAATAATTCTCCAAGAATACGTATGAATGACTAATGCATGAAACTAACCACTTGCGTCGGTCTAGTACAGAGGTGAGTGTGGAACTTCTCTATTACGCCTTCGATATATTTCCCTGTAGTTGAGAGTGGCAGCATTTCGTGGCAAGAGAAAATGCACAGGACGACCCTGCAGAACGACCACCAAGGTCACCAGGCTTCAAACCGCTTAGGTTTTCCTTTGTGGTCATTTCAACTTAGCTAACTATGAGGAATACGCAATAAATTTCAATAAATTAAAGAAAATCTTATATTTGAATGAACGCAGAATTTATCATATTAACACGTCAAATGAATCGAGTTGGAGTTTATTTTAGGCACAGACCAAAACATGAAGTAATTTACAAAATATGCGTAACAAAATGCTTTACAAGAAGAGGCAGGTTAATCTGATGCTTTCGGATCGGATTAGTAATTCCTTTTTTTCGAACATCGAATTAAACTCGGTTTATTATAAGTCCACTTTGCATTACTGGAACAGTAAGCCGATTTAATATGATATGCCTGTCGGAATATTAAATGTTTCTGTTCTAAAACCAAGTTAATTTTATTCTTCCCAACTATTATTATTTAAGGCTTATACTGGGATCGAACTCCTACCCACATGCTAACTCGTCGGTTGGAATCAATTTCTAAATGGAAATAACATTGAATTGCGTACGCATCCCCTCTCCATTTTCTGCCTGTTTCTCACCGCCCAACTCTACACCGTCATAAAAAGAGAAAGATGGAAGTATCGAGCAGTCGAGTTGAACGGGAGAAACTCAAAGTTCGGACATATGGTACTGCCACAGGCGAGCCTATCTGAGTATGCGATAGAATTTCTTAAGTGACCCATTTGGGCCGTGCCATAGCTCAAGCGGTTAGTCGCTGGCTTCCCACCGCGGCGGCCCGGGTTCGATCCCGGGTTTGGTCAAGTGGGATTTTTGGTGGACAAAGTGGCGCTGGGGTAGGTTTTCTCCGAGTACTTCGGTTTCCCCTGCCAATCTTCATTCCACCAATTGCTCCACAATCACCCTCACATATCATCTGGGGCTGGTACAATAGGCCAGAAGTGGCCGCAGTACAAAGGGACTTAGTTCACTCCACTAGCAATAAAAAAAAATAACTGACTCATTTCAATAGGCAGCAGAATCACTGAACCTGATGTTCCAGAAGAGAGAATTTCTTAGCAAAACATTTCACGACAAATGAATTGCCCGTAACACGGCCACTGAGATCTCCAGAATTCACACAATTTGTCCCCTTTTTTAATTCTATTTCTATCCTGCGAAGTGTGTCTAAGAACCATTCAAGAAGGAAAGTATGACGTCCAAATATACAAAAATTACAGTGCAAACTTTTTGGAAATTTTAAGGAATTTTAAAAACTCTGGGTTGTTCTGTGGCATGCTTTATGAGGCTGTCACCACCACACACTATACAGTGCCGAATGTTAAGACGAGTATTAAAAATACCATCTTCTTCGATGTGGTGCCATGTAGATTGTGTGAACCGACGTTTCGGAGGAAAGTATCGCCTCTATCTTCAGTGTAGAAAAATCCGCGAGCGAGGAACCAGCGTGAGCAGGTGGCTGCACTAAACTACTGTTATTCTGAAACGTCGGTTCACAGAAGATCGATACGGCGCTAGAGCCCAAAAGACAGCATTCTTCATAGTCACCGCTATGAAAACCTCAAATTTTACAAGATGATTATTGAACAATATATAAAGGATTTGGAATGAAGCAGTCATGGCCTAATGAAGGAACTATCCCGAAATTTTTCGGAAGAGCTGAGGAAAACCACAATAACTCTCAATCAGATTATCCGGTGACATGACCGAAATAGAACCAGGCCCCTGTCGGATACAAACCCAGGGCATTACCGCTACACTAACCTGCTTGTTATTTCCACTTTTCAAGTGTTAAGGGTTGAATGTTAATGGCTGTTATTTTTAAAATACATTCTAACCCAGTGACGTGACACTTCTGACTCTTATTGGTCTAGAGACACACTCATGTTTATTTAGTTGAGGGAAGAATATTGAAAAAAAATGTATATGAAGTTGACAGTAGTGATATCCCCCGATAATTACTACAATCAGTTTTATCACCTTTCTTGTGAACTTCCACTGATCAGGCAATTTTTCTTTATTTAGAATACACTTAATTGGCTTATGGATTTCAGAACGTAACATTTCACTTCCTGCTTGAATCAGTTCTGCTGGAATTTGATCACAACCTGGAGATTTATATCTTTTCAACTTTGTAATAATAATTTCAAATTCAAAAGGGCTAGGATCAGGTACTTATGGCTCAGTTGTATGGATTTCTGTCTGCCTAACGTCACTGACCCTATGTACCTTCAATAACTGAGAGAAGTAGTTCCTCCACCTATTCAAAATATTGCGGGAATCTGCAAGCAGATCACCATTCTCATCCTTCACTAAGTTACTGCTAGGTTGGTAACCCCTCTTAAAGTCATTTATTCCTCTATACCGGTCTCTAATGTTTTGTTCTTACTGTTAGTTGCAAAGTCACGAATTTTGTCTTTCAAGTATCCCTTCTTTCTCTTCCTGAAATTCCAGCTGGTTTCACGTCCTATATTTTTCAGATTTTCTACGTGCGTCTCTTGCCACAACGGCATGGCGCGTCCTCAGGTTGCTGATGGAGGAGACGCCCTCCAGGTAGGGAGGGAAGCTGCTAATGTATTGAATAAGCACTCGCGAACTAAAAAAAGATGAATGGTCAACTTCACACTCCAGCCGCCTTACCCATGTACCTACTGGATAAAGGCTTGTTGGATCCCCAGGCCTGTTTGGACACTGGAGAAAATCTCTTGTCCCTGACGGTAATCGAACCCTGCTTCCTCGGTCGCCCAGCAAGTAGCTTATCGCTATACCGACTGAGCTACCTCTGCTCATGTCTGTTAGTGGGTTTTATTATTTGCGGAGTTGACGTTTCGGGCTCTGCTAGTACGGATTCAGTTGTACACCACATGCCACGTGGTTCCCTGCACTACAGGACACTGAATTATGACAGTGTATTTATAATCTGTACGAATGTGGTTTCAGCAGCTAAAATCCAGTAACTCCATAGGATCACGTGTACATGTCCACCGTATTGCATAGTGATACGGGAGAAACAGAGGGAGAGGCGGGTTTAAACAACTGATGACGTTGTGTTCTGGTAGCCGGTTGCAAGGAAAAAAAAATTAATCGAAATGCACGTAATACAAAACTGATAATCCATACCTCTCCATACCCCGGGCTTTAGTTGAGTTAGCACGTTCAACAGAGGCATAATCACAGGTCTCCCCAGTCTGCCCCATGCAATATAAACAGACCTAAGGAAATCCATTCGTATTCCAACACAGAGCAGCATCAGCTGAATATTTCTCTGTACTCTCAATTCTGTGCAGGATTGCGGGAATCGTATCTTGAACAGGACACCAAATATTATAAGGGCG